>NC_142726.1:15747500-16047500 GCF_055471065.1 Atractosteus spatula | reverse complement strand
GTTTTTCCTAATCAAAACACACCACTGAACCTACTTAGCCTACTTGTTGAAATAAAAAAGTAAGTTTTCTCTGCAGCAGCAAAGTGCTGATGAGAGGTGTCCCATTGCACTTGTTTAAGTGTAATGCTCAGTGCATCAATATCATTAATGCAGTTTTTGCGCTGTGTAGGATAATGCTGCAGAGTGTGGGTTGATGGTGGGTTGCAGTGTGGGCTGTGTGGTGTGGGAGGGACAGCTGCAGTGTGTGGTTCAGTCTGAAATTTCCCTGTAAGCCCTTTTAACATTTCTGTGGCTTCATCTCGGAGTTTCTGAGGGCATGGGGGAAATCCATTGTCCGCTCAGCTGATCACACAGGCAGAACTTTAGATCTTCATTTTTGAATTTGGTGTTCTTTTTAAAGAACTAAGACCTATGAAAATCCTGAAAATTGTTGCTTTCTGATGGAGAATCTTTAGGTTACAACATACAGCAATAGATGTTCTCTGAAGTGCAAAGAAGATTGCCCCTCTGTGCTGTTGTGTTAAGTGGGTTTAAACAACACAAAGTATTCAGTCAGTCTTTCCATTTCTGCTGCACTGTCACTGCTGTATGGGTGTCGCACATCAGGGTGTTTTTGCCCCTAAAATGGGAAATTTCGTTCTAAGTAATAAAACATAAATTATACCAAACAGTTCTAAACTGATCAGGTCATTATTTCAGAGCAGGTGATTATTATACACCTCTGTAATGCCAGTGGCAAGATGTAGTCCTCTCAGTGCTACCTCCTGGGCCGTTAGAGCAAGGAGGAGAGGCTCTGCCTCTGTTCTGCTTTTCTGACATATCGAACACCCAGTGCAGCATGTGGGGACACACGGCAAGCTACCCATCTCTAGGCAAGTCCGAGAACAACACAACTTCCCCAGGCTGTTCTGTGGAATTAGCCGACTGCTATTGGATTGGGTTGGGATTGCTTAGCCAGGACTCTTCCTGGATCTCCTGCATGGTGCTGAAGCTACAGCAGCATAGTCAAGTTCTACACAGCTGACACTTCCAAATTACTGTTCTGAAAATAACCAGCTATTCTGTAATTGTTAGTTCTAATTGTTGTTTTATATACTTTTTTTTTTACCTGTGAAAATAACCTACTTAAGTTGGTAGTCTTGTTCGTAGGTTCTGTTTGTACTTATTCATTCTGCTTGTTGTTTTCTGGTGTCTTTTCTTTTTTTTAGGTGTTGCTATTGAAGGTTTTCTCTTCAGCTGCGCACAATTGTCTTAACTAAACGTTCCACAGGAATCTTCATTGTTAAGACTTTGCAGCTTCATTGTTTATGGGCTCAGAAACTAACCTCATATCAGGCTCCACTGTATTTTTTTTAAAAAGCATAGCTGATGAACCTTCCAGAGCAATGCATACATGCATTCATGTGGCCAGCAGCCATATCGCCCTGCAACTCACAACTGGCAGCCCACTGGAGCTCAGCAGGTGTGAGCCTGTCCAGTACCTGGATGGGGGACCCCTGGGAAAAACTAAGGTTGCTGCTGGAAGAGGTGTTAGTGGGGCCAGCAGGGGGCGCTCACCCTGCAGTCTGTGTGGGTCCTAATGTCCCAGTATAGTGATGGGGACAATATACTGTTAAAATGCACTGTCCTTCGGATGAGATGTAAAACTGAGGTCCTGACTCTCTGTGGTCATTAAAAATCCCAGGGCGTCTCTCGAAAACAGTAGGGGTTTAACCCCGGTGTCCTGGCCAAATTTCCCATTGGCCCTTACCAGTCATGGCCTCCTAATAATCTCCATCTAAGAATGACTTGGCTTCATTACTCTGTTCTCCTCCCCACTAATAGCTGGTCACATCATCCAGGTGGGGCTGCACATTGGTGGTGGTGGAGGGGAGTCCCCATTACCTGTAATTTATTATTCAGACTGTAGTGTATAAAACAGATAGCAGTTAGGGACCTTGCTCTGTTAACAGTGGAATGAGACATGTCATAACCTATGCCCCGAGAATAAAAAGTATGCTGTATAATACCAGACAAGTCTTAACATTGTCTACTGATTTATTACTATTATTTTGCTTATTTGCTTGTTTTAAAACATTAAGTAATTTGAATTGATTAAGTGTCCTGTTTCTAGTCAAAGATGAACTGTATGTCAACAAGGGATGATGCCCAATCGAGGGGGCAACATTGAATTGTATCAGGCCAAGTACCTATAGCAATATGACTTCTATTCTAAACCGCTCCAGGGCAGGTTTAGTCAACTGTAGCCTCATTTTGTGGTTAAGAGATTTACTCACTGTATGCTGTATGGAGAGAATGAAAGTTTAGAGATCGCCAAAACCCAGTGGGCTGCCAGTTGTGAATGCAAAAACCAAAACTTTTTTCTCTTTAACCTCTCTCCCATACAAATAAAAGAAAACACACAAACTTCCACAACATGACAATTTTCTCTTTTTTTGCGAACTAAACAGTTCTATACACATATAATGTGTTACAGTTTACTGATGATTTTTCTTTGAAAGATATTGTTTCAGCAGACAGGTATTCTTTACATTCAAAATCTCTTAAGACCATGCATATACTGCTTGTCATGGCTCCGAGTTAAAAGAAACCTGAATGTGCACAGGGCTGAGATTCCTTCCGACTGGTGCAGTGTTGTACTGTGTTGGCAGCTTGGAGTGCTTCAGTGTGTCCTGCCATGAGGAAACGGGAAAATGCCCTTTCTGCTAAAACAGCTTCTGTGTGCATTCATAACGTTTCCTTGCCATCCATTAGTGAGTACCATCAAAATGGGGTTTCATGAAATTGCTGGAATTATTAGCATATCATTCTATCCACTTTAAATGTCGATTCTGTTCCCAGTTGCTATGTACCCTGATCTAAACATTCTCTAATATGATAAGTGCTCTGGACTGCACATAGGTGTAATTTTTATAGTTTTGAGTAATATTGAGGTATTTCATAATTAACTTCCACATTCAGTTTATTGTTGATTCTTTGCCTGGCGTCTTCTTTGGCTTTTGCAGAGGACACAGTATAGCTCCTCGCTGTTACAATAGATATTATCCTCATAGTTTTCCCCAAAGAGCCATAATTCATAGTCACTGGATGAAGATGCATGTTCCTTTGCTGTGGTTTTGCTGACTTGGATGAACGATTCAATACTCAACCCTCATTGCAGATTGTCAGATTGTTTAAGCCTGAATTGCTTTAGCTGGATAACCTAAACCAGAGTTTGCCTTTGTGAAACTGGAGTACTCCTGATTTCAATTATTGGATTCCACCTTGAGAAAATCCTAAATTAGTTAAACCTGCATTATTAAACAGCCCCCTGGTCCTCAAAGACAGTGTACCAAAGACTCTGCAAAGTGCCAGCACCCAAAGATCTAAGAGAAACTTAAACTGGTCCCATTAAAACAGTATTGATCCGATTTAGCTAAGAGTTAGAATAAAAACCTTCAGGCTTGCCAGCTCTTCCCTGCCCACCTGATCCTGTAGCAACATGTTCTCACACAAAGACAGTATTAATGCTGGGGACTATGATTTATTCAGAACTTCACTTGCAAAATTCAGGCTTTTTAATCACTTATTTTAAAAGCCTAATGTATTATTTTTGTTCAGCACCCATCAAGATGAGCAATCTCTTCCGTCATTTTTTACTTTTTCCAAACCATCTGCATTAATATACAAAATGCAGTGAAGCGAGCCGGAAGGCATATGTTTTAAAGATCTACATGATGGTTTTTTTAAAGCAACGTAACACTCTGCCTTGTTTGCTCTCCTGCTTTCCAAGGATCCCGATGGATGTGGATGCCGGTCACCGAGAGCCATGCTGACAGACTGCAGAAGGATGTGGGCAGACAGGTGTCTCCAGGGAACGGCCCCATGAGCTGTCCGCTCTCTCGTCTTGTCGTTATTTCCTTTCCCCTGGGCTTTCACCGCGGGCGTCCCCGGCGTTAATATGCGCAAAGCCTAGCCGCGTTTCCTCCTCGCCGCCATGAGTTCGGGCCTGTGGAGTCAGGAGAAGCCCAGCGCCGGCTTCCGTGAGGACCTGCGCTACTACATCGTGGTGCAGGAGTGCCTGCTGGAGAAGCCCCCCCAGAAGACACTGAAGATCCCCCGGGGCAGCATCGGCCAGACCTGCGTGGAGCGCAACAGCCTGGGCCGGCCGCTGCCCACCGCCAAGGGGAAGAGGAGCCTCCGCATCCTGGACCAGACCAACGTGGTGCTGAGCATGGACGAGAAGGACGTGCAGGAGCTGGACGAGAAGCTGGCCGAGCTGCTGTTCGCCATCACCAACTGCGAGGAGCGCTACGGCCTGTTCCGGAACAAGCCCCGCCTGGACAGGGTCCGCGAGATCGACTGCGGCGCCAAGGTCCGAGTCCAGCTGCGCTCGGGGGACGACCGGCTGCCCGGGGTGGTGAGGTTCAAGGGGCCCCTCATCCCAGAGAGCGTCCTGTCTGGAATCTGGTTCGGAGTGGAGCTACTGGTAAGAGGGGATTGGTTTTATTAGCCTTATTGTTGCTGATTGGGATCGTGCATTTGTTGTCAGATCTGTGTACCCAGATGAATGTGGATCTATTTTAATACTTCCGTTCCTTAGGTATAACTATCGCAAAACTATCTCCAACGCTATCCATAGCATGGGAATTATTAGAGAGGGCTTTCGTGCGATGGAGACGCATGGTCTGTTAACACAAACGTCAATGTCTGCCAAAGTGTTGCTGACCAGCTGTCAATCGGCATTCAGTGAAGTGTATATTATTTTGTAAATGCTGTTATTGCGTTGTTTACTGATTGCAGTCATTTTAATTCTTTGTTGTAATGAAGATTTAAGAGTTAATGAGGTAGGATTTTTGTTTTTGGAAAACCAGCCCCCCTGTGTTTGTAAACGAAAATAGCAACTGGGTTATGAAAGTGAAACCAAAAAGACCATACCTCCAGTGTACTTTATTACTTCCGGGAGAAACATTCTTGTAAAACAGGTTAACATCCTTTGTCGCAAGGAATGTACTTGAAAGCCGTGATGTACTGGGTAATCAGAACCCGATAAGATCTGGAAACCATCGGCACTCAATTGCAGTGCCATCACCAGAACATCATTTCTGTTGGCTGGGGGCAGCTTGAGTGAAACTTTTCAGTCCCTAAACCTAAAAGCTTCAGTTGCTTTTAGTGAAAAACGCTTAGCTTTGAAAGTCAGTATGATTGTGCTCCAGTATGAGTTTGAGGACGTAGCACCACTGTTCCATTATTTGGGCAGAACCTTGTCGCATACTTCTCAGGCATTTACAGTGGCATTTGGCTTTATGTAATGTGACTTTAACACACAGGCTGTATTGTCCCTCGGGGCAAATTCACTGCAGTGAATAAACCAGCTCTTGAGTGCCTGTGGTCTGCGTGCCTGTTCGCCACATGTTGCATCCTCTTCCTCCTGCTCATCCCGCACGGGGATCTACGGTGTGACTCACGCCCTCTTCTCCATGCCTCTTCCCAGGAGGAAGGCCGTGGCCAGGGCTTCACGGAGGGCTCCTACCAGGGCAAGCAGCTCTTCCGCTGCGAGGACGAGTGCGGGGTCTTTGTGGCCGTGGACAAGCTGGAGCTGTGGGAGGACGAGGAGGAGGAGGAGGAGGAGGAGGAAGAGGACGTCGATCTGGAGACGGACCACGTGGCCCTGGTGGATCCCCGGGACTCCGACTACCCGCCACTGGGCATCGGCTCTCGGGTGCTGGTTCACACCAGGGAAGGCCCAGAGTGTGGCACCGTCATCTTCTGTGACCTGCTGCCTGGGAAAGAGGACCTGGGCTACTACATGGGAGTGGATATGGTGAGAATGATGAGGGAGATGATGGGAGACAATAAACCACGTGATCCTTTCTGGGGTCACTTTCAGATTATTTTCCTATAAACAGTGCAGAACATTCCTTCCCTCTGGCGTGTTGCTGGGATTGATTAAAAGATTGTGCCTATAGATAGATGGTACTGCTGACTGACTTAAAGGTGCTTCTCACATCTGGGTCATAATTCTTCAACCTCTCTCTTTCATTTCGTCTGCATGAGTTAAAGCGCTGTGTGGGAGGACAGTAAGAAGCTCATGACGTGATCACCTATGAAGCTAAAATTAAAGCTCCCATCATTTTTTAAATGACATGTTACGTCTTCTGCCAGTCTTAAAAAGCAGTAGATATTCCTGGATAGGTAAATGACATACCTAGACTAAGTAACAGCAGCACTGTAAAGGTTTACCACTCTGGGAACATGTTTTGGATGCATTAGGCTGCCAACCTGTCCATGAACAGTGGTGATCTATGCCGGCATCTGGAAATGATCATTCTCTTTCTTTTCTGAGCTTTAAATGAGCATAATTCATTTTTATTTGACTCTGCTGGAAGTGGATGAAAGGGAAAAAAAAATCAAATCAACAATGAAGTATTAACAACATCTGGCCTTTAGAAGTGTGGTTTTACTCATAGCCAGGATCAAAGCAGTGTCTGGTTTTCAGAGCCATGCCCGGTGGCAGAATAGATACCGATGGGCTGGGTCACAGGGGATCACCAGGAGTAGACATCTGCCAGTTCTGGACCCGCTGACGAAGGGTCCAGTTTCCTTTCAGCACGGAAGGCTTTTAAACATGTATCTGTACCGTCCAGTTATCGGCCTGGACTCTTCTCTCAGTCCTCCCCAGACAGACGCATTACACTGAAGAGCTCTTTTCCTCCACACTGTCATTAGAAGAGTGAAAAATAAAACATAGCCATCTGTCATTGGGTGGAGTGACCGAGGTCAGACCTGAAAAATCCGGAGGTAGGAATATAAGTGCCTGTTTGGGAGATAATGACATGCTACAGGAGTAATAACGTGATGTGTTGCGCCCTTTCAGGACAATCCTATAGGGAACTGGGACGGGACTTTTGAAGGGAAGCTTCTGTGCGATTTTGCGAGCGTGGAACACACTCTTCTCCTCCCTATTAGTGATGTCATACCAGGTACGTATATTATTATTGTTTTCTCTGTTAATTACTTAATGTAAGAACTAAAGTAGTCTGCATTCCTGAGCAGTGATGAAGCTTTATTTTGTTTGAACTGTCTTTGTCAGCTGTCCAGCTGCTTTTCCACCTTATAGGGAAAAGCTTTGTCTTCTGCCTTGTTTTTGAGAAAGTCAGGCTACGACTTTTCTTGTTTTTAATTAATCTCTGCTAGTGATTTTATTTCCTCATCAGTGACATGTTTACCGAGACTCTATTTAACTGTGTTTCTCAGAGTAGAATGCATTACTGTGTTGCTTTTGTGTAGCATGATTGTTGGGTGCTGTTTTTTCAGTTCATTTCTTGAAACACTAAAAGAGAACAACTCCTTTGCTTTCAGTTTTTCTTATTGCGCAGATTGTTTGAATGCATGTTTGTTTAAAGTAAAGCTTGATATTTCTGAAGTAAAAGAAATGTCTTCCAATTTAAAAAAGCACGTTGTTAAATTTCACACTACACAAGTTTTACTGAGCTCAGGTGCAGCAGCGATACACCTGAAAGATTCTCTACCTTTCCCGTTCTTTTCTTTTAGTATTTACGAGCGTTAAAAGAGTGCAGTCATTCACTGACTGACAGGAATTAAGAGTGTGCTGCGTGTTTGCCGTGTGTGGTGCCCTGCTGTCTTTGTAATGTTTCTCTGTGCATGGTTGCAGAGTTCCCCATGCAGGAGCAGCGCCTGCAGAAGCACAGCTTTGCGCCAAGAGGTGGCGGGGGCAGTGACAAGTCCATCTCCGGCCAAAACAAGCCAAAGACTAAAGGTAATGAGTAAAGCCGTTCAGCATGCTGAAGGTCTTAACTCTAACAGTGCTACACACCGTCAATGAAATATCCTGTCGACTCTGCACAGGAGGTAGAAAACTTCCAGCTAGACCTTCTGGTTTTTGTGATGAAATAACCAAGATACAGTTAGCAGAGCTGGAGGCATGATGCAGTACTGATCTTTCCTCTCTCTGAACACGTGCAGCTACCGAATGTGAAACTTGCTGCATTAATAAATTATTTATTTCACATAATATGAGCCTATGTGCTGCTTCTGCTATATTACACCATGCTTATTAGCGTAAATAATTAAAGCATGTTCTTTCTGTTACCATGAAAAATATACACAGTATATTTTTAAATGCTCCATAGATTGGCGTTTGCAGAAGAGTATGAGTGTTCCTGCATGTATCGATTTCTGCACCTGGCTCTATTTTAATATTGAGCGGTGATTTGCGGTAAATTGCCAGCATTTAAACTTCACAGATCTATTAATAAAGGAAGTGGAACTATTGTAAAAAAATGTGTTACGAAAAGGTTTTAGTGTACTGTAAGCTGCTTTGTGTAAAGAACATAAGGACAGTTGCAAGCAAAAAAGGCTCATGGAGCAATTGTCCCATCTAGCCTGTTGGGGCTATTGCACTGTTACAAAAATGGGTAAATTAATATTGAATTTTCTTAAGTGTGCAGTTAAACTGGTAAAGAAAACGGATCCCTAAGCTACTTCTCCTCTGCCCCTGCTCCTCTGTTCTGCCTTGGCCTGTGTTGCTTTTGCTGCCTGTGCTCATTTTCCTGTCCAATCCAGAAGGCTGATTGACAAGGCGCTCCCATGTCCGATCTCCACTGTAACCAGCTGCAGAGTGGTGTCTATTGGAATGGGCAGCGTGCGCAGCTCTTGCCTTACTGTGTTTAGCATTACAAGTCTATAGCACAGGAGAGAAGGTGATCTTTCAATGCCATATTGCTGAAACCATGGTATGTATGCACCAATGCCAGTTCAGAGGAATGTAAGAGAATTGCAGTAGTGCTAAATTATTTTTCTTTGTTACATTATACATTATGTGTTCTTTTTTTGCGCACTTTATCTAAATGTAGAATGTTTTCCCTCATCAATGTCTTCCAATATACTATGGCTGAAAATCCCTTTAAGGAGGAACTGGAGATTTCAGTCCTACCGATTCTAGAGCCAATTATGAATCCCAGAGGCTGGTGCAATCATCAAGCATGGCTTTAGGTTAGATCAGTTTGTGCTGTTTTTTTATTCACTGTTGTCCTCTGCTTGTTAGACTATGAAACCAGTGATGATGCACAGTCAAGTGGAGGAGCTATGCTCTTGAGAACAGTAAAATTACTGATGCAACATGTATTCTTTCACAGCCAATGGAAGCACTGTAAATGCAGTACCGCTTTCATTTTAATAAAAACAAACAAACAAACAAACAGGGGCTTATCATTATTCACTTTCTTTTTTTATTGAACTTTGTCATCTACAGGACTAGGTCCCCAGAGTGGAAATAGAAGCAGGTCTGAATTTTATTACACTTTAAATGGCAGCTCTGTTGACCATCCTCCACAATCCAAATCAAAAAGCACATGGTACATTGATGAAGGTAATACAGAGTGTGTGCACGGTTCTCAGGCACAGGCTATCTTGATAGCAGGCTATGCTTTTACACTGTTTACAAACAGGTACTATCTATAACCTTAAAGTTAAGCATTAATTGTTCATGGTCTAGTTGCATACACTGCCTTTCTTTTCCTTATTTGAATAATATTAGAAGGCGTAAGAGCTTATTTGGAATGCAGTAACATTTTTCTTTTTGAAACAATGTGTTTACAGCTACTTGTTTTCTTCAGAGTTACAAATAAAAATCTGGTATTGATTTCCAGTAATGTGAAGAAATGACCTGCTAACAAGATCTTGTGTCCACAGCACTGCCCCGTTATCATTTAGTTTAGAATTCCATGTGCATGACTGCATGCTTCGGCCTGTATTAGCTCACAAAAGGCTTTTAATAATGTTCTGGAAAATGATGAATGTATAAATACAGTTATATGTTTGTTTTATCTGAGACTAAACAGTTGACTGATTGTGTTTTTTGCCAAAAGCTGGAATTATTCAGTGGACTTTGAAATTGGCTAGGATTCTATTTGTACAGTTAACAAATTCATTACCATGCACTATCGAATGTATTCTTTAAAAGACTGTTGGATATTCTTAACACTTCCTTTAAGAATGGAAAAAAAGTGAATGTAGGGATGAAAAGGTCTCTAAATTTAGGGTTTTTTTCTGATGCTGTTACAGGGATGTATTTATTTGCTTGGGAAACGCAGTGCAGAAGAGAATGGTCTATACCAGCATTTGTGTTGAAGGGTTAAAAATGGTATGAGGCTCTGGATGGAAATGAAGTCTTTGCTAAAGCAGCTGTAGGGCAGGTTGAGGTTCTTCTCCAGAGATTCCATCCAGGGAAAAATCTTTGATTTCTGTTTGGAAGATGGCGTCGTATTAGGATGGCTGGCTTTGCCAATTGAAAGGGCTGCTGTACAGATAAGGTGACGTACGAGCAGAAAGAACTCCTGTGGTTCAGTTGTGTTGTCAGTCATATCAACCCTGGAGTAGCAGCAGCGGCTCCATGTTATAGAGAAGGAGCAGGGGGGACTGATCCTAACTGATCCCTCCGACACTTTCAGAGTCTTTCAGTAACCCTCCTTTTACCCCCCAACAGAATTGAACAAAACTGCATTCAAATATCAAAATACCGTGGTCATAAATGTTAACAGTTCAGCCAGACCGGCTTCAGGAATCCGATTCCTGTGATTATCTGCCTTGCGTGCTTCCGAGTGTGTTTTGTGAGTGCTGTGCTGTCACTAATGACCCCCCTCCTCCACCTCCATGTGTGATTATGTTTCTGTGTCCATTCACATCATGGGAAATGCTTCGCTTGTGTTGATTTAAAAAATGCTTGTTTTGACCTTGTGTATTTGCTTTATGTGTGCGTCACTGTTATTCTGATCTTGTCCTTACAGGCCCAACACCTTTCTTGAGGGGTGGCGGATGTTTTAACATTCCAAATTTTGGCTCCTACCTGCAACATGAGTTTATCATCGTGCTGTGCAAAAGCAATATAATTGGCTTTCCTGTGCCTGTAATGAGAGGGAAAAACAAATAAATTAAAACTGAAAGAATACTTGCCTACTAGGAAGAAAAGAGAAATATATGGTTAAATTGCTTTTAAAAGGAAATAGGAATTCAGTGATGTTTATATTTATGTTTTATAAAAACATTTATTGGTGCTCCTATACTAGGTGACACCCTTCCTTCCATTTTTAAAGTGAGCCTGGCACAACGGAAATATAAAAAAGGAGAATATAATTAAATTGTTGTTAAAAATAAATATGCTGGTACCATTCTGACCTTCCCACATCAGACTAAAAATATAATACTGGTTAGCTTAGGCCTTTTTCGCATTACAACAGTCGGCTTGAATAGATCAAAGCCCATGTTAGAGAGCATAGCATGTGTTCTTCATGCATGTGTCAGGGTTATATATAATTTCCTTTCTGAAGCATTCCAAATTGCCATCTTATTGTCTGTTAGTGTAAAATGTGTCATCGTTTTAGGTGTAGTACTGCATCCTGCACTTTTTTTCAGTGTAACCGCTGCATGTCAGGACTTTTTTACAGTTCCCTGTGAAAAATCTGTTCCATTATTAATAACATGCTTGCGTTGTAAAGTCTCCTGGATCGAGACGTTTGCTAGACTTCATCCCGTGTTCATGCTGTTGAAGGGTCGTAGGTTTTTCTCAGTTATACAGGCATTGGTGTTTTTTTTTTCTATTGGCTCTGAAAGGTGCCCGTCTCTTGTTTTCTGCCCGTCACTCCGCAGTGGGGGGGGACCCCGCGAAGTCGCTCACGGACGCGCCCCCCGAGTTCAGTCAGTCCCCTCCGCCCTCGCGGGCCCCGCCCGCCCCCTCGCTGCCCAGCGACAACAAGTTCCACTCGCTGCCCTTCAGCCTGAACAAGAAGAGCGGCTCCAACGGCAGCATCAGCCACAGCCCGCTGTCCCTGTCCGTCCAGTCGGTCATGGGGGATCTGCCCGACCTGCAGCCTGTCCCGGCGCCCCTCCGCAACCAGTACGGGCTGGAGGTGGGCTCGCTGGTGGAGGTGAAGGACAACCCGCCCCTGTGTGGGGTGATCCGCTGGGTGGGGCAGCCGCCCGGACTGCTGGAGCCCCTGGCCGGCCTGGAACTGGTGAGAAGAGTTCGAATCATGCTGCCGCCAGCCTTGGCGTTGGGATGGTTGCCGAAGGGGAGGGAGGAAGGGTCTTGCTGCTGGGCTTCTCTTTGGTCACAGTGTTGCTCTGTCCCAGGAGGAGGAGTGCCCTGGCTGTACGGACGGCACCTTCAAGGGGACTCGCTACTTCACCTGCCCGCCCAAGAAAGCCCTGTTCGTCAAGCTGAAGAGCTGCAGGCCGGACTCCCGCTTCCCAGCACAGCCCCATAACACCAACCCCATCGAGCGCTGCAACTCCATAGGTAAATACCTTCCAGTGCTACCATCCTTTCTTCAGCTCCATCCCACACTCCAGGGCCCGAGGATACCTGGTTACCAGAAACAAACCGTCCACACAGGTTGCAGCTGGTTCTCTTTGCTGTTCCAAGGAATTCCTGAAATCGGTGACCTACCACTGTCAAGATGAGCAAGCCGGATCAGCATTCGAATGGGCTCTTGTACAGTCGCGTAGAGGCTATTTCTGGGTGTTGTGCAGTAGGCGAATTAGCAGAGCTCTGGAAAAAGGAGCAGGCGTTGCTGACGTGATGTCATGTGTCTGCAGCCTTCGGCGGGTACCTGAGCGAAGTGGTGCATGAGAACACGCCTCCTCGCACGGAGAATGAGGGGCTGGAGGTCATGATTGGCAAGAAGAAGGGAATTCAGGGCCATTACAACTCCTGCTACCTAGACTCCACGCTCTTCTGGTGAGCACGCAGCCGAACAATGCACAGCAAGGGCAACGATGACAGACATGCAGTGCAGTAAAATGTTGTGATCAGCTTTACAGGTGTAGTGTATATATATATACGTGGATGTAGGACATACCTGATGCGACTGGCTTTACGGTCGCTTGAAGTTGGTTTATTACCTTTTTAAACAAATGTTATTCGCTTGATGACATTACCTTGTTATTTGACCACAATGAACCAGTGACTCAATGAGGTATTGATGGTGGGCTCAATGTAGATATTGGCCGCCACACAGTGCACTTCTGTGGCGCTGTGTTTTGGAAGGCATGTGTGGGTTAGGCTCTATGCCTGTACACATGAGGCTGCTGAAGCTCTGCTGTTCTACCACGTGGTCTTGGTTAACAACCTTTGTTGCCCTTTACAGCCTGTTTGCCTTCAGCTCAGTGTTGGACACTGTACTGCTGAGACCTCGGGCCAAGAGTGATGTGGAGTACTACAGAGAGACTCAGGAATTGCTGCGCACTGAGATAGTCAACCCTCTGCGCATGTGAGTGTTACTGGAGGACCAACATCAAATGCATTTCACTCTACAATGCAACTGGAACTCATGCCATGCCTCCACTAAAATCTTAGGTGTGTCTGCAGCCAATCTTAGTGCGTTGTGTTTCTAAGTACATGCAAGGTTTTTTAGAAACTTTACAGTAAACGTGCAGATGCAGTTGTAATGTGAAGGTCTATGGGGGCATGCTAAATAGAGTTTTGCCAACAAGAACATTTTGTGTAATACCACACCAGCAATCACACCATCGCGTCATTTAAACTCCTGCACTCCACACGCCAGCTGATGTACAGAGAACACTTCAGCAGACTAACCAGGAAGACAGCACTTCCACAGACCAGCTTGGTATAACCCTCCTCTTCCCTTGGCGGTCCTCAGACACGGCTATGTGTGTGCCACTAAGGTGATGAAGCTACGGAGGATCCTGGAGAAGGTGGAGGCTGCTTCCGGGTTCACGTCCGAGGAGAAAGGTGAGTGGCACAGCTGTCGTTTCCACTGTGACAGTGCATTTTAATGGTCTTTTATATAAGCTGTTGGTAACTCGTTATTTGCGAATCTGAAGAAAACAAGTAGCTATAAACGCTTATACTGCATTGTATTTATATATATATATTTATTTAAATCACAACATTTTGCTGTCGCCGTGCAGATCCTGAGGAATTTCTCATTATCCTGTTTCATCACATTTTAAGAGTTGACCCCTTGCTGAGATTGAGGTAGGTACAGAAAAAAGGTGAACGGTTCTATGACTTTGCAGGATACTTATTTTATTTCTAACGTTTGGGGAGAAAATATATCCATGTAGGTGAATGAATGTTTCCGTATGTGCATCACATGCAAACTCAAAACATTTTGCTTGTATCTGTCAAAAGTTAAATGACAGAACAGAGGAATTGTCAGCAGCATGCAATAGTTATTAGAGCTCAGGACCTAGAGGGTTGTGGGTTCAAATCCTGGATGGGCAGCTACTCTATGTACTTTTCATCCTTCACTCAAAATGCCCTCAGTGCCCAGTTGCAGAAATGGGAGTGTTCTCCTTTGACGTGCTTGTTAAAATAAAGGAATTAACTTTTCAATTCAATTCAATTCAACTTTATTGTCATTATACTTACACAGGTGTATAGTATAATGAAAAGTGTTTCTCATTAGTCACTCAGGTGCAGTATATAAATAGGACAGAAGATAAGACAATAGACAGTAACACAATAACAATAACAGTAATGTGTAATAACATAACATAAATAACATGTAATCAAGTAATCAAAACTGTGCAAAATTCCACAAACAGAGAAAATATAACAGGACAAAAAAGTGCAAGGTAATTCTTGGAACAGTGCAAAAATAGTATGGAGATTAATAAATATTATGACTGATACAGTTTTACTGAGCTATCGAAGGGACGGTACAATTTTGGCTTATGTGTGTGTAGTGGTGTTGGAGTACAGTCCTTGTGGGTACGGGAAGATGTTAGGAGAGATCATAATATGGTGGGAGGGAGTGGGGGCGTCACCAACTTGACAGCTCTGGGGAAGAAGCTATTTTGGAGTCTAGTTGTGTGCGACTGGAGTGACCGGAACCTTCTGCCAGATAGTAGGGGAACAAACAAGTTATGACTGGGGTGAGTGGGGTCAGACATAATTTTGGTGGCTTTTTAACCGCAGTAGTGTGCGATACACCAGTACACTGCACCACCTTGCCACGATGTGTCTGTGAGAGATGATAAGAAAGACACAACAGTACAACCCTCCTCATCTTCTGCCTTTTATGTGTATAGGTCTGCAGGACAGAAGGTCCAGGACTGCTACTTCTACCAGATCTTCATGGAAAAGAATGAGAAGGTGGGAGTCCCCACGAGCCAGCAGCTGCTGGAGTGGTCCTTCATTAACAGTGATCTCAAATTTGCTGAGGTAAGGGAGATGCGTCTTCCTGCATGTGACTGTGGCTTCAGATGAAATCTATACATCCAGACAGGGTCCAGTGACTCGGCACTAATCTTGAAAGAGATCTGATCCTGAGCGACAGCCTTTAAGAATTAATGCACTGGGACCTGCGCATGGCTGAAAACCATTTCTTGGCACCTTGATTATTATCACTTGGCTGGTCACCATGTTGGGCAGAAGTTGAATATCTGAAATGCAAAATGAATTGGCTGCTTACCACATTCTGTTCTCCCCAGGCCCCATCCTGCCTTATTATTCAGATGCCTCGGTTTGGGAAAGATTTTAAGATGTTCAACAAAATCTTTCCCTCTCTGGAACTCAACATTACTGATTTGCTTGAAGACAGTGAGTATTATTTTCCGCCTTAGACGTTCCTGTTGGTACCTGCTGTGGTGCGTTTAGTGGCCTGTAATGGGCCCTGTCTGTTTGGTGGTGTGGCTGACGGGACACACTGACCAGAGGAAGGGGCATCTTCTGTTCCAGCTCCTCGGGAATGCCGAATCTGTGGGGGTCTGGCCTTCTTTGAGTGCAGAGAGTGCTACGAAGACACTGACATCACAGCTGGGAAGATCAAGCAGTTTTGTGAGAAGTGCAACGCGCAGGTGAGTGCGGTTTTATGGCAGTAATGCTGAACTTCAGTCTGAGTGCTATAGGATCTTTAGCTTTTTATACCCACCAGAGCACATAGCATACTTACTGAATAAAACTGCCAGCTTAGCATAACACGTTTCACAGATCTTCACTGGTTGATCCTTTAAGAACTGGAGTTGTGCACCAGTTAACTTTCACAGTTGCTTGGTGACTGTTTACTTGAAGCTTAAGGCTTAAAGAAGGGTTAAAAAGAAGTACTCTTTATAATGAGGGTCATTAGTTTACCTAGGTAAACTAGGTTCCCAAACCTTGAGGTAGAACTTTTAACATCAGCAGGAGATCCTATGAGTTAGCATTATTGGGTAATATTTCATTTGTATTTTTCATAACCAGTCTGCAATACCAGACATGCCCACCTGGTGGCAACATCTCACAAGAAATGCTGTTTATGCTTTGGGGCACTGAAGGATTTCAGCTACTTTCCTCACCTCACTTGACATTCTTAGAGATATTGAGTTTGTGGAGCCAATGCCTATTATTTTGGTTTCTTGTATAGAGAATGTTTGTTATTAAAAAAAAATGTCACCAATGTATCTTTTGCTTTGAATGATTAAACGATACAAGTTGGATCAGGTGAGGATAGTGTAGGTGTCTTGCTGCCCTGTGTGAATGGGCAGCAGGTGCCAGGCGTCTTGCAGTTCTGCATGCCCATTGCCTGGCAGGACGTGTTCAGTAAACAGTATTTTATGTGTGTGGCAGGTGCACCTCCACCCGCGGCGCAGGTCCCACCGGCAGGGGGCGCTGTCTGTGCCCAAGGAGCTGCAGGAGGGGGGCCGGCAGGGGGGCTTCCCCCGGCAGAGGATGGAGCTGTTCGCTGTGCTCTGCATCGAGACCAGTCACTACGTGGCCTTTGTCAAGTACGGCGCCGCCGACTCTGCTTGGCTCTTCTTCGACAGTATGGCTGACCGTGACGGTACGTGTGACGGCTTGGTGTTAATTATTTTATGCCCAGCCTTTCAAAAAGGCAACAAAAAACGACGTGTGATACAGAAGTGTTTAGAGATAGGAGGCTGTTTTAAGAAGCACAAAATGTACAGTGATCAGTGTTGCAGCTGTATAGTCAATTTGAAATTTCTAGTAACGAGCCTTATTTCTAATGTTGCAGAATCCCTGTCCTGTTTAAGAGTTGGATTGTAGCATCTAAGACAATAAAGGGAGAAAAAGCTTTCTTTTTAATGGAGTTGTGGGGTCTCGGTAAACGTCTCTCTCTATTCCACCCAGGAGGGCAGAATGGCTTCAATATCCCACAGGTGACGCCCTGCCCAGAGGTGGGTGCATACCTGAAGATGAGCCCGGAGGAGCTCCATGCTCTGGACCCCAAGAGCATCCAGGGGTTTGCGCGCAGGCTGCTGTGTGACGCCTACATGTGCATGTACCAGAGCCCCACCATGAGCCTGTACAAATAGAGCACCCCACTTCCGCCCGCGACGCACAGACCCCACTGGCGCCGCCCTGACCTCAGCAACAGCTCGCAAGTACTTACAAAAAGCCCCGGATGGCAAGCCTATTGCACTGCGCATCTGTTCCAAGTGGCGTTTTCGTGTTTTTAATCTGTGGCGAACAGAAAAATGTGATTGTAGATTTCTCGTCTCGCAGAGCAGCAGCGGTACTGCATCTGTTCATGGAAGCACCAGGAAGTGGCTTCACTCCAGGCTCCTGCGAGCAAAGCATGTCGAGGAGGCTAATGAGTATTCGCACTGGTGGAATAAAAAAAAAACTGACCTAATGGGAAACGAGTAAGCGTCGCTTTGCTCTCTCGGCGGGTCTCATCCCACCACAAGGTCATTGGCGAATTGGGCAGGGTGTGAACTTTGACCTGCAAGGCCACATCGAAAGCTTTTGATAACACTTCCAAAGGGTGTTTTTGTTGTTTTGTTTCTTTGTTTTCAGCAGGGTGAGGGTGGGGAAGCTTTTTTTTAAAAAAAAATAAAACCATTGGCTGAAGAATATAAAGACTTTTTCCCATTTGTCTAACTCCAGTAGCAGTGTAGGTGTGTGTGAGCCTCCGATGTGCAATATGGAAGTGATGTGCACTCCAGGTGTGGTGCAGAGGTGGGAGTGCAGGGAACAGCTGTGTGGGAGAGAACAGCTGGAGAGCCAGCAGAGGGAGGCGTCCATGTTCTTTTTATCCCTGATCAAGCTGTGGGGCGAGGGGGCAATGGTTAAAAAGCAGGTGTATGAAGTAAGAGTGAGATGACGGCACTGCTAAAATTAATTTAAACTTTAAAGATGGAAATTTATTCCTGCTATTTTTTTAATAGAAGCAGAATCTATATATTATGACTGTTTGGTCAATGCACTGTTCACAGATTTTAGGGCTGAACCATTATGTTATGATAAGAAAGATAAAATGCAAATGAGGATGACAGTGGACACCTGCCAGCCCATGAAAGATTAAAGGCTAAGAATTTATAAAAGGAAAATTGTCTATGACAAGATCAACATTACTGCTCTGTTTACTCCTTAATACCACTGTTAATCAAGAGTCCAGGTTTAGCTGGATCAAGCTAAAGTTTAGAAAGGAAAATTAGAACCTTTTTTTCCAGAAGAAATAAGGGGTTCCACTATTTAACTGGTCCCAAATATAAAGATAGCATTTTTCCCTTACCATATTTGTTACTTTATATCCTTACATTTGTATGTAGGTCATTTTTTGTAACAACATGAATGTAGAATTATGTTCAATATGTGTTGGGTTATGATATTTTCATATGTGTGTTATGATACACATATGTGGCACGTGTTATAAACATGTTAACAATGAATGAATTTCAAGCTCATTAAGAACGGAAGTTTGAAACAATATTTCTGTTCACAGAAAACTCATCCACAAGAGGCAATCTACAGTATGGGATAAATAGCATAAAATTATGGTTGGCATTCAAGTGGTTAGTGTGGTGCTATCATTGCAAACTAATTAAGCAGGTAACAATAATACCATATTAAGGGAGTACAAACAAGTAAACAACTCAGACCAAAGTATGAGGCTTAATTAATGTGCTTGAATATAATTATACAGAGTGCATTCTTCCTTGATAAATATAGCCTTAAAATAACGGAAGGGTTATCCTCAGCAGAGCGTATAGCACAGAAAACAGGAAATGCCTCACAGTCCTGATTATTATTTGCCACATTTAAAGCAGAGACAACGAGTCCTGAACCACCACAGCCTATTTCCAGCACACATTGGAAACCAGTGCTCTGCAATAGTGGCAGACCTTCGTATAAAGAATTTTGTTTTTCCCCACTGTGATGTCACAGATACCTCTGCTAACACCCCTACGTGCATAATAAAGTACAGAACCTTTAGTCCACGTACTGTCGAGTGTTGAGGGCCTATGCAGTAAATTTGGATACTAGGAGTTTGCAGCTTTTTTTAGTATTTAAAATATGCATTTTACATAGGAAAAAGGGACACTTGAAAATGAGCTCCCACTAAAGGGGGCAAAGGATAGATATATAGCAGGCCATGTCTTTTTAAAGTAATTATGGAGAACCTAAACTGCTGGCTGTGGTTAGGAAGGAGAGCAGTGCAGATGTTTGTAAGGTGGTGAGGACTTTTGTCTTGAAATTATCTTCATGAGTTCCTTCGACCTTCAATGTGATGTAACTGTAAAACCGATTATTGTGTAAACAACTGTGTAGCATCATGTTTGTCACCTGTAAATACAAGGAACAGAGTGATCTTACAGCTTCTCGGTGAGCTGCAGAGGAGTGTCTTGTGTATCTGTACAATTTTAAATGTACACTGTTAATTTAGATGTCTCAGTGCTGTTCTTAAACATTAACTGAATTAAACCCCGTTTTTGAAAGAAAGCATTTTTGATTCAGTTGAATTGCCTGGAGACTGACTGACTGCTGCTTGGCGACTTGACACATTTGACAGCATGCTCTCAGGTAACACTGTGCTTTGTGAACTGGAGGCTAAAACGGTGATATGCATACCTGTCACAAACTGTATGTCCCATTAGCATGGCAGCACTGCTGGAGCGCGGAGAAGAGCTCACAGATTCAGTCCCGTGACCCCTCAGCGCCTCACCATTTGGTGATGTGAGAGGACAGATGGGATTCCCCAAAGGCAAACTGATCTCGGCATCTGCAACACCAGGACGTTTAAAACGGGATGGAGGTTTGCTAGCTTAAATTAAAGCATTTGTTTTTGGGAATCATTTCTGAATGGCATTTTTGTTTGGCAACATTCGTCTGGGAAGAATGTGCATAAATTCTAAGTGCAAAGACTGTATCGGTAGCGAGACACCTTCTGTTTCTGGTGGTGTGTCTGATCAGTGCAGAGGAGACTGCTTGGGCTGGAGGGTCTGTGAAGAGCACTTTCACAACCTCTAAGCAGCTGTGTTGATGACTTTGTCAAAAACATGCATACGTGTACCTGCTTTCAGTCTGCAAATAAGAAGGGGGCATTTAGGACAAAAAAGGGGACTGACTTTTATACCCAGAGAGCTGTGAGGGTCCAAACAAAATCTTAGCTGTCTTTTGGAAGCTGACACTCTGGGATCCTTCCGGAAGAAGCTGGATGAGGTCTTGGGATTGATGGGCTAGTAGCAGCCAAACAAGTGAGAAAAAAGGAAGCCCCCCCCCCCCCCTCTTATTTCCTGTCTTACGTTCTAAAGTGTAAATTAGATAGAATCTGAAGAAAGGCAATTTTTTTACTGCTTTGTTTGCAGTCTTTCCTGACATTTAGTACATGGGGTAAGTTTCCTTTAATGTGGTGTGTTGCTATCGTCAATGGCCTTTTATATGGTTGAAGGTATTCTACTCATCTGAGACAAGAGTCCATTGACTTCGAGAGGCTCGATGGGAATGCGTGCAGAGACTTTTTTTTTTTAAAGAAAGGAAGCGCAAGAGAATGAGCGCCTGAACATGCCGTTCCGGCACATAAACCACAGCAGCGTTTCCATTGCGTTGACAAGAAAACTCGTTTGAAGCCTTGGCCAGGACGCGGCCGTCGCTGCGCCTCCCTGCTGCAACTCGGGCACTCTCAAGCTGCACAGAGAGGAGTGGCTGGACACAATTAGGTAAGAAAAACAGACCGACAATTAAAATAATGTGGTCCAAAGCACTAAAGTAATCTCCTTCCAGCTTTCACAAAGTTGTTTCAGGAGGTTAGTGGTGAAGGGTGTCTGATGAGGGATGTGCGACTTTTGCGGCTCCTTTTGTTGGTGCAGAGCTATGCGGCTATATAAACCTTTACCGAAATCTTGAAGACACTGTTGTGTTTTAGAAGACAATCATCTCGGCGGCAGAGCGCCATGCCACTTCCTCCTCTCTGCCCCCGTCATGGGAAGCCTGTTGCTCCCTGTACTCTGCCTGCAGCAGCGGCTCCTGGGCAGCTGGGAGGGAGCTCTGCTGCTGACATCCCAGCCGCCGAGCTCCCCGGCCTGATGTTCCTCTCCCGAAGATCCCAGCCCCATAGATCCCTGCCCTGAGGTTCCTGTCCCGAAGATCCTGTCCTATCCTGATCTGCTCCAGAATCCTGTCTTGAGAACCCTGCCCCGGAGAGACCCGCCCTGCAGTTCCCGTCTTGGAGATCTCTGTCCAGGAGAGACCCACCCCAGAGAGCCCCGTCCTGAAGAGATCTGCTCAAGAGCCCTGTCTGGAGAACCCTGCCCCGGAGATCCCTTCCCAAGAGAACCGTTCCCCAGAGATCCCTGCACTGGTGGTCCCAGCCCCCAAGTTCCCTGCCCTGCAGTTCCTCTCCCGAAGATCCTGTCCTGGACAGACCTGCCCCAGAGCCCTGTCTGGAGAGCACTTCCCCGGAGAGACCTGCCCCAGAAATCCCTGTACTGGTGATCCCTTCCCAAGACAGCCATTCCCCAGAGAGGCCTGTACCAGAGAGCCCTGTACTGGTGATCCCTGTACCGGTGAGCCGTACCCCAGAGATCCTTGTACCAGAGAGAACTGTACCGGTGATCCCTACCCCAGAGAGCCCTGCACCGGTGATCCCTGCCCCAGAGAGTGTGACGTGCATTTCTTCAGAGCCACTGACACTGTAGGAGGAACTCAAGTACTGCAGCTCTCAAGACAAAATGACAACAGGGACATATTTCACATCTGCCCTGGCTGAGTCTACCAACTCCATTAAAGGATGAAAAAAATATTTACTCAAAAGTCCACATCACAAAACAAATTAAATTTCCCCTAAAACTTTGTTTCATTGCGGTGTTTTTTTTTAGTGCTACCCACAGGTAGTGTTGGCAAGAGCGACAGAATTATCTCGTTCCGGCGTATCGTAATTTGTCTTGTGGGGGCAGCCATTGAAACGGATTAGGCAGATGCATTTATTAATGCCCACTTAAAGAAAAGCCAGAACTGCTATTGAGGCTTTGCCAAGCGTGCCAGGCTAAGTACAGCAGCATGGGGGGGAGGGGGGGGGCAGTTTCTGTGATGGGGCAGAGGGTGTCGGGACTGGTAAGGAGAGTGTTGGGCCTCTCTGGAGGTGAGCAGCCAGTGGTGGAAGAGCCTGTGATGTTTATCACAAATACAAACAAGCCCGGAAAGGTCCATCTGCTTTGATTTTATTTAGCAATTCCCCTGGGGGGCTCAGAGCTGGAGTGAGAATAACAATACTTCAGCCCATCTGCTCGTATAGTATCAGCCCCAGCTAAATTATCACATGCTAGGAGCGGTTGGCATATGTTGTGGAATAAAGCTACAAGAAGGCATTGTGTGCCAGCTGTTGTGTTGACAAATACTTATCTGGCAGTCATTAAGTCAGCTTGGTAAGCTGGTTTAAAGTTTAAAGTAAATGTTAAAAAACAACAAAAGTGATTAGTATGGGAAAATAAAAGTTTGGAACCAATTGCTATTGATACACCTTTTTTTTGGGGATAATCTGAAGAACGTGGCTAGATGGTTTGTAAATTGGATTAGCAAAGGATAAGAAAGTTTACACCTGAGCACACATGAAACCCCAAACAAACAGGAGTACAGGCTGGTTGCAAATAAATCATTTTGGGGGGAAATTCAGTGACATAAGGGAAACGTAGATCTATAAGCTAGCCATACTGACAGACCTGCTCTTAATCGAGCTCATATTAAAGCCAGTCACATTAACAGAGCCAGTTGATGAACTGGACATTTGCCCATTCTAATCAGGGAGGCCCTTGCTTGTGTCTGCATGTCAAAAATACCATTACATGAGACTGCGCTCTTGACACGGTTAAAAGACATAGCGAGAGAAACATGGACTTCCCAGCAGAGCAAAGCCCACTCTGTGCATCACATCCCAATGGTTTCTCATCTCTGGTCAAAAACAAACACACTAGTACAGGTGTTGTTTAAACTAGTTAAATACAGTGGCCAAAATGTCTTTTAATCTCCTATTCCCTAAAGGATTGCAAGAGCTGTTAGAAACCAGTAACCAGACTATATTACACAGAGTTATGCTCAAGAGAGGTAGTTCTGGGATTTTGGACTCAAAACATCCCCTCCAGGGACCACTTTTTGTGAATAAAGCGCCGCCGAGCAGCCTGAGCCGATCACAAGCATTGCCAAAAACGAGGAAAAGAAGCGCACGCCCAAAACAAATAACCTCTGGTGAAGGCACCCGGTCTAACGTGGCAGCTTTCAATCACCGCAGATTTATAACATTCAGACGCTACATCGCATCGCCTCGCCTCTTCTGAGAGCGAAGCTGGTCACTGGGCTGCAATATTAAAAAAACGTTTCACCAGCTCAGTCATTTGAACATCATCTGACAACCGTTTTGATTAAAAACTATCAAAACATACAAGAAACCCTATTGGACTTTGCTTTCCTTCTTGTAAACACCTCTTAGGACAACAGAGCCATCCATGCTACAGCGCAGATGTGCCACAGTAGATTATATGTAAAAGAAACAATATTTTTAATTTCATGATAGATGCTTCCTTTAAGAGTATGTAAAAACTGGTAGGTTAACACATTATGTTCTACAGCTTTCCCTCTTGTAAAGAGATGCAATGCGTAGACCTCTGAGCTGAAGACCATGAAATACTGACATTCTTACTGGTCGGGAAAGTGGCTTTTTAACATACAATGTTCACTACAATGTGACACAGAATGGGTAGTTCTCCCCACTGAATGTGAAACAGAGTGAAATGTCAGATCTCTGCGGTGACATACTGATTCATGGCAGATGGTTTCCTGCATACAGAACCTTTCTGAATTTATGTATTAGCACTGTTGCAGCTTAGGTGATATCTTGTTATTGCTCTAGATTTCAAGCGTTCACACCACCGTCCTGTTAAATTGTTAAATGGAGAACTCAAGTCTCCAGTTTCTGTTTCATAATTGAGAATGACGGGTCCTGGTAAAATAAAACCTGCATAGATCACAGCCGACTCCACCTGGGTAGTGTAGCTCTGTGCTGCTCTCAGCTGTCTCCAGATATTTCTTTAACCTTATGGTTCTAGCTAAAGGGGGCTTGTGCTTTTTTACTACATAAGTGCTTATCCATCAGAGTACACTATGCTAAACTGAAGGGCGATGTAATTTACAGTTACAACATAACTCCTATCACTACCCCAAAGAGCTCATAGAAAATGCAGAAGGTCTGACATCTTGGAACAACGGGAGAAAGTGGTCACTTGGTAACTGACAGTGCCTGTCTGGGGCTTGAATTGTCAATTTTAACCCAATCAGCCCAAATCCAATCTACCACATCAACATCAGTTTTAACTGCATTATGATAAAAGGTCTCCTTTGTGGACTTCAAAGCAGATACTCTGATGAAGATAATACCATTCATGCCAATGAGCCAGAAAGCTCCAATAGCACTAACTTAACGGACATCTTTAATCACCTTCCGCTATTTATACACACACTGCATGTATGTGATACTTTCATCTGGTTAAATAACTACAGTCTGGAAAAACACACACCCTTGCTTTTAGCCCGCTGAGAACGGGTGCTACCTGAAGGATGAAAGAATGAGCAGGTATTTGTGGGAGTTCTTCTGAGACGGTCAATAATAAGAGATGGCATTATAGTAATAAGTAAAGCATGTATGTGACTTAAAAAGACCGATATCTTTACTACTTCTTCTAATGGGGCGGAGCGGTGGCTCTGTGGCTAAGGATCTGCACCTGTGGCTGGAAGGTTGCCGGTTCAAATCCCGCAGCCGACAGAGGAGTCCTCCTCTGTTGGGCCCCTGAGCAAGGCCCTGAACCCCAACTGCTCCAGCGCTCTCCTGCGCTCTGACCCCAGGCTCTCTCCCTGTCTGTGTATCTCATGGAGAACAAGCTGGGGTATGCGAAAAGATAATTCCTAATGCAAGAAATTGTAAAGGGTTAATAAAGTGATGTTAATCAATAACCTGCACTGTCCAGCTGTGCCGTAATGTGGCTTGAACCTAGTGATGGAAATAATGACATTCCAACAGTTCCAACAGTTCGGCAATCCCAGCCTGTTTCAGCCAGATCCGGAGAAACTCAGACACCTGCACCCTCCCTCTGGATCCAGCACTCAGCGACTGGGCTGACTCAGCACTGCAGCGTGTGTGTAGAAACAGTGGAGACCAGGAGGGGATTTCACTACAGCAGCACTGAGAGTTTAGTTTCAGTTTAACACTACTGCTTTTAAGATTGATACTGCTTTTAAGATTGATAAATGCCTAAACTGTGCTGTTAATCCGTACAAATGGTGAAGTCTGGTGCCTACTCTCAGGACCACGGATCTGAGAACCGTGACCAGTAGCAGATTGCTCACGCCCTCTCTAACAGGTAAATACCGATTTCCAGCCCAGCGAACCTGTGCTACAGTACATGCATATTTCATTGGTTCCAGTTCTCCTGGAACTCCACAGCTCCAAAGCAATATCAGTCCTGGCACAGATTCCTCAAACACACCTTCTGTTTTGTTTTCTTTTATTTTTGAGAATGAAGGTCAAAATGTTTCTGAGTTCCAAACACTAGATAATGAATCACCCGACAATCAATTGATATGAATCAGGTTATATCCATAGGTGATTAACCCTAAGCAACAAAATCTGAAGTATGAAAGTTATTTAGCACTAAAAAGAAATCGACTGAACCAAAATAATCACTGACAGAATATTCATCATCATCATGAGGATGATGAAGTCTAACTTGAAATGATAGCTGAACACCCTGTAGACAGGATCGTAGTTTCATACGTAGCCAGTAGGGGGTACTGTTTCCTCCTCCTATTGTTTTTCCCCACACTGTGTAATGTGTTCACTATCAGCTCAAGATTGTCTGCACTACAAACCTGTAACACTATCTTTAAATATCTTTAGGCATCTTTACATAAAGGGACAATCCAAACACATGCACAATGTAGTATTTAGAAGCTCACAGAAATGCCTTTAAACACTGTTAAACACTTATTCTAACCATTTTATTTTAACCATCCAGGTGGGGCTGCACATTGGTGGTGGTGGAGGGGATCCCCATTACCTGTAAAGTGCTTTGAGTGGAGTGTCCAGAAAAGCACTATATAAGTGTAAGTAATTATTATAATTGTTATTTTCAAAAAGGTAACAGTGGCTCCAGTAAGTGTCTATATCACAGAAAAGTATGAGCTATCAGTCCTGCTAAAAATACTGGTAGTGGTAACACTTCCGAAATACTTCCGGTGACAATGCGGAACACTTTTAATAAGATGAACAGAGCAGTTCCTCCTTAATACAGTACTATCCCTGTAGCACTGCTGTCTAGCTCATTGAACAGCTGTTGTAGCACCCTGGCCTGTGCTATCTGAATCATGTGGTGTCAGGTTAGCTTAGGTTTCCGGAACATTGCAATTCCTTGCAGTGAGGGGGCATTACTGTAGTATACTATGGTAAAAGCCAACCATATGAAATCACAAAAAAATGCATTGCAAAAGCATAATAAAAGATAGGGCAATCTACAAAATTACAGCACAAATTTACCCTGACCAACTTTTTGCTCTCCAACACTTTTCCTTCTCTCCAGCTTACAGAGAGCTATTTGCATTAATCAGAACACCAAAGCACAGCTCATGAAATGAAATTTAATAGAGGGATCCGAGAAACAGTGCTCAAGAATTAATTACCATCTAAAGAAACTGCAGCCAGATGTTGTTCCTCTTAAGAGGCAGGTGTCTGCAAATTGTATATGCAAGATGTGTGTAAAATATTTAAACTCGCATCTATCACTTAGGGCACAGAGCCTTTTATTGCTCATCGCTGCACTTTGTATGTATAAAGGCAACGATGCTCAGCTCACCAAACTGCGCTGGGACTTTGCAGTTTAAAGTGATAAAATGTTGTGAGTGAAAGTGTTACTTCTGTACCCAAGCAGCTCCTCCTCTGTGGGACTGGTGTGTAGACTGCACACCTGTGGGCTCTCTCCTGTCTCCTGCTGTTTACATTAACACTGCATTATTTACAGGTGTTCACTGGATTATTAAACAGGCTTGCTGCCAAAGCAATAGTTTTTTTTTCTCCAAAGCGATTTTATTGTAATTCCAGGCTGCGCCAGAATCTGCACCTCCACAGAGCAGGCACAGTGTCTGGGAGTCGCGTTTGTATTCTCAGTAGGAAGCAAGATTACTTATATTTCTTTGTTGTAATGTGGTACCGAGACGAACTGTTTAGACAAAGAATAAAGTTGCAAAGCTGACAAAGTCAACTGTAAGTCTGAATAGGCCAACAGCGACAATGCTATCCAGCAAGCACAGAAACCAGTGAGGACGAGAGACAGAGTGCCACTCAACTGGAGGTTAGAAAAACAGTACAGTTAATCACAGTTTAAGAGTTACGCTGCAAACCCATCACTCACCTAGCGTGTACACACATCATTTAATAATAGTAGGCACTGATTTTCATGTACGAGTGCACATTTTTTTGTGAGCTGGAACACCAACAGATTACTGGGCCATTGTTGTTCAGACATTTAAAGGATCAATTTAAGGCGACCTAATTAGGCAAAACTAAACTGAACCAAAACACAAATCCTCTTCCATCAACCGTCCTGTACAGTGGCACAGGGCCATGCAACACTTGTCTCCCGGTCAGGGACAGGACAGCGGACTCCTGGGACTCGGCCTGCACCCTCAAGTCTTCTGGACAAACGCCATTGGGGAAAAAAACTGGCATTACAGTACTGCAGCCACCACTGAGGGACATCAGATAATCTGGCGAGGGGGAGGGGCGTTCCAACACAAGGGGGAGGGGTTTCAGGCCGAAAGTGATGTGGGAGGAGCCTGAAATGACCACAGAGTGAGGGGGGAAGAATTTACACACATTACTGGGCACCATGGAACTGCAGGGGAAATTTACTGTGCCGAGAAATGGCACAGCACGGAAATAAAAACCACTGCTGGAAAAGACAATAAAGATGAAATAAATGAAGCATTTAATCAATCTGTTGTTTAATATGAAAGGCCAATGCCATGAATGTATTTATTAGTTAGTGATACAAATATTTCCTGTTGTCCTAGTACTGCAGATAATACAGTTTTTGTTCTCTTCACAGTGTCTGGAGAGCTGTGGGTGCCAGCTGTCAGCACTGATACTGTTTCATTGTGATTCCCAGGCTACCAGCTGAATTGCTAATTAGATTTGCCATTTTAAATCTGCAGATTACTATAAATAATGGGACAAAGGAGCTGACAGCATGTAGCATTCAACTATAACTGTAACAATTAATAATGGCTTTAATTAACATGCATGTTTGGCTCCATTGATTATGACATTACCTGCCTAACAGATGACCTATCGCTGCCATTTCATTAAGAGTGGCACAGAACACAGATATAGATTGTTATTAATAAACTGCTCCTTTTGTGAAAAGGAGGTTATTAATTACACAAATTAGTGGGTGCGAGGTAATCAACTTAAACCTGTACAATTTACAATAATTGATTTAATTTTTACTGACCATTCCTGTTGGGTCTGGACCAATGCCCTCGTGGAAGAAAAATGGCCTCATTAGGAAAAGTTTAATCCTAATCATAGCTCATGAATTGCATTGCTTTAAGGTCATATCTGAAGCTTTTGTTAATTGTCAGAACCATTTGAAATTGATTGGAGTTAAATTGAATCAATGTAATGTTTACGAAAACAATATCGCTAATGGATGGGGCCACGCTGACCCAAAATAAACCTATTTATCAAGATGCTGAGAGTGAAGGGACCCTGAGCTGCTGCACTCATAATTCATGGTGTCTATAATATGGGAAATGTCAGTAGCTCAGCAATTAGTTATGTCAATGGAAGGACCTGTTGCCTTTTCATGCTTGAAGGGACGTGGGACAGGCGAGAGAGTACAGGGAGTGAGAGAAGCTGTGAGAGGGGTTTATGGAACAGCTGATAAACAAATAAAAGCAAACCTTGACTTGTTTTGTTTCACAGCACGGCTGCCTCATAAAGATTACAGGAGGCCCAGGTCAAGGGAACAGCCGGGGAGGGGGGCCGAGGCGTACCGCAGGAAGGGACAGGGCTGGCGCTCTGTGGGGCATCAGGATGCTGGCACCCGTGGGTCCCCAGTGGGCAAACCTCACCACAGCATGGCCAGGCTCGGCCCCTCCCCCCGGCCCACAGACTCCGCTGAGCTCCAGGTTTACACCTACAGACCTGTCTGTCTTTCTACACTGAGCTCAAGTTCTCTGCAAAATAAGAAATGAAAAGCAGAGACAGGCATCCTGGAGACAGGCAGGATGTCAGCTGAAGAAAATCTACTTTATCCATCCAGCACGGTGAGGCCAGAACTAAGCGCCCGATTCTGCAGTCATGCAGATCACTTTGATTTCTGAACATCGTCCGTGTCTTGTGTGATTGTTCAACTCTGAATAACTGCCCTCTAAAAACACGCACACTTTTTTCTCTCTTCAAACAGACATCAGCTATTTTCATACTTGGGTGTCAATTTCACACCATTTCACAACACCCCTTAATATGTATTGGGCTTTTTTTTACCACTGGCTTAGATTCCTTATTTTTATACAAGCATTAACTCGCAAATAATTTCAGCTGCAAGCGCAGAGGGACTGGCCACTATAATTTTCTGTGAACAATTTGTTCACCCTTAAGCGGAAGATTGCTTTCTGCAGCCTTTCTCTGAATGACAGAAAAAACTGTAATATCTTCCACTCTGTCTACAGTGTTTGCCATGACAGGGTCTCGAGCATTTTATTACTGGAGATGAAACATTTCTTTAACAAAGTGTGCCCTGTAATATCACCACCTGTGTTATCAGATGAACAAATGAATCCTACTTTGAACATAACAGGCTGCATTGTCTGAAAATTACTGCTATGAACAGCAGTTGTCAGGCATTTTCTTTGCCATCTTGATCTCTGATTGTCATTTATTATATGTTGTGCCTTTATCTGTCAAATGTTACTGACTGGGTATATTGATTTGTGACTGCTGCACTGCAAAGGTCACTTTGATCTGCACGGCACAGAGCCCAGGAATCGCAGGGAACTTGACATTCCATTACCTGAGAGAAGGAGTCCAAATAAATAAGAATATGTTTGAGGACACAGGCCTTCAATACAGCGATATGACTATAATTAACAGCAGAAATGCTCGGTTGATGTTGAAAGGAATAGATGCGTCGTCTTCCAGCGACTATTGTTTGCAGGAAGCAAGTGTGATGTTACTCAGACATTACATCTGACCTTTTTTTTATTCTGCTTTCATCCCCTCTTCAAATCAAATCCCGTACCCTTCAGCGCTCGGAGGCAGTGTGCTCTCCACGGTCACAATGCCTGGAAGGCTTTCTGGAGGAACATGTCAAGTGAAGGAGGATTCAATTTTTACCTATTTTATGTAAAGTGCCTCAGTTGTTTTTTTTTGTGCCATCGGCAAAAACGGTTACACTGCACACGTCTCTCCCAGGAAATTTGACTTTTATGACCAATTTCTGTCGCAGATTTCACCTTCCTGGGCCCCCAGCAGAAATAATGTTACATTTTAGGTAGTGGTTGAAAACAAATTGAAGCAATTTTGTAGCTGGCCCTCACCATTACACAGTTACTGTTTTTTAGGTTTCTAAACTCGAATTTGCGAGGTCGGCTCCCGAAACAAACATTTCTTTTGAGAAAGAGAAACTGACAAAAAATAAGAGGATGTACCTTTTACAGTGGACAAATGCTGTTTAAGCAACGGTTATTCTGAAGCGATTATTTCTCAATACTAAGATTACTGAAGAGTGTAGTACACCAAAAACATTATTTTTTTATGACATATCAACCAAGGCAATAGCAAATCTTGCTTTCCTCTCCACTGGTCTGATACTCTTTTGGATGCAGGAACTTGGGCTAATCCCACTGCCTCAGTATCTTGGTTTCACAAAACAGCGCCAATCCAAGAGGAGACACGTGGAGATGCATTGTGATCCTCCAGTCTGGCTTAACTGCTCCTCGGTACAGTCTTGAGTGCTGAGATGCTGCAGCATTTATTAGTGGGGCCGTGGTCTGCCTGTTCAATCTGTCAGAGCGATGAATTTATCATCGTTTGTCAGCCGGAAGGTTTCTCAGGGGCTGCTGCTGTCATATTTCCTTCAGTTTTCTGGCCTCCAGACTGTGTTCTGTGTCCCTGTGCAACAGTCCCTCAGCAGCCTGGAGCGATCCCCCACAAAGACCCGGAGCCCAGGAGCTCAGGAGCTTTGGTTGGTGGCCTGACATGTTGCAGGAGTGCAGTTTTGTGGGTTCAGCATCTGACCAGTTCAGCCACATTTGGGATCACTGGACTGAGCGAGAAATATTGACCAGCGGACTAAGACTGAAATTCAATTGAAATTCCTGCATACGCACCAACAGTGCACTTTGTAATGAAGGTTAAATACCTGGGCTGCAGCTGTTCAGACCATATTAGTATTGCCTGGGCAGGAGTCACTGTTGTGCAGGAAGTTGAGGATCCTCATTATTTTAAGGTCACTTGCAAGAAATCAATTTGTGAATCCCATCTATAGTGGGATAAAGACAGGGTGTGATTTGTCATTAGTAATATCAGGACTACAGGCTCAACTTTCATTCCAAATAAACACCTATACTCTGGGAGTTCCCTCTATTCCCTCTAATAATGTATTCCATACATTATTAATTGAATGGATTGTATTTATTATTAATCATTAATTTTACATTATTTTAATGTAAAATTCAATTTAATTTTAAATTTGAGAAGCTATCAAACCAACATAATACAATGACATAGATCTACTCACCTTTTAAATAGACTACACTTTTCTCTAATTGAAGATTTTAATTAATTTCATTTATGTAGCGCTAGTCATCACAAATAATCTTCAAGCACTTTACATACAGGAGAGCCACTGAAGGACAGCCTTCACCTGGGTGACACAGGGCAGTCCAACTGCACAGCAGATCAGGCAGAGAACTGAGTGAAATTGAGCTGGGTCACCAGGGTGAAAACCCCTACTCTTGCAGTGTCCTAGGACCTTTAACATCTCGGCCAAAGTGCCACAGGTGTTTATGACTGACGGTTGACTGGGAGTGGCTGATGTTTGATGGGACGACAGCCTGACGTGGGACTGGGTTCTGCACTTCTGTTCTATCAGCTCCTGCTGCTGGATGGGGGTTTGCAGGGCCGATGAAGTGGAGGCAGCCTGAAGCTCTTGGCTGGAGCTCACTGGAATGTGTGCCGTTCGCTGTGACGGGGACATGACTATGACTCAGCTGGGTTTCAATCCCCGCAGCTTCTGCATCCCGTGAGTCCTCCACTCTGGCCCGGTGAGTCATAATGAGCCATCGCACACCGGGCACACACAATGAGCCATCGCTTACCCAAGGATTATAATGCCAAGCAGCTGCTGAAGAAATCATTTCAGAACAATAAAGCACCATGGTACACAGCATTCCGTGCTGCCATAATATTTCATAGTGTAGACCACGCTACCTCGTTAGCTTCTGTCTCCTCATAATAGGAGGATGATGATGCGATTTCAAGCTCAGCCCAACGTCAGACTGGAAACATCAAGCAAGACTACATTTATACTAATCTAAACGTCTTTTACTACTTCCAAAACCTAAAGGCATGGCAAAGCATACAGCCTCTCTGAAAAGCAGTTTTAAAATATATTTTACACTTAAACCCTCATTGCTAGTGGGCAGGAACTTTAAAAGTGTCACACTACAGTGATGCCTTGAACCCTATTAGAGTTTTGTGCACTGGCCTGGTATTGCAGGGTTAAGTAATGAGATGAAGTAAATACATCTCATCTCATCTCGCAGTGTGTGGGATGTGAGGAGGAAAGAGGCTAGGATACGTAGGAGAGATGAAACACAGATGCAAAGCGTGCAAAGAGACCCCAAACACATTCTCATTCAGCACTCACCAAGAGCAGCCCCTTTAAGGGAAGAGCTTTAGGTCACTCCTTTCAAGGTTATATGGGTATGAGGAAGCCTCATATGTGCGATCTACATAACAGATATATTGTGAATGCAATTGTGCTTGCAAGTGATAAGCTTCCCAGCGGGGCCCTGATGAATTTTGATGCTTCACCTGAATTATCATGTGAGCTCCTCAGTGAGGTGAATATGTATATCAGTTCCAGCTGAGTAACTGCACAATCCAACATATTACAACCAGCTTAGGGGCAATTCAGAGCGCAAAATTGATTAATATTTGGTTTCAAAATGACATGCGATGATGCATGGACCCTCTCCCAATGCAAATGAAGACTTTAAAGAGATGAATAGCCTCTACAGAAGACTGTAAAGTTCAAGTAGGACATTTGCATATTTATATTCCAAGTTACTGATAATAAGTATAACAGCACTGTGTAAACGCAGCCCGTTTGTCACTGTGATCTTCGCAGGCTTCAGAAGTAGACCTTATTAACATCTGGGAACTAATATTGTTCAATTATTCACACAATTGTCAGCTTTAAAGGGATACGGCACCAGGCATTCAAGCACAGTTTAGGGAATAAAAACAAAAAAAGAATTCTGCTTCATTTCTGTTTCAACACCAAAAAAGCCATGAAACACTTATAGTCTCTGTTGCCTTAACCTGATAGGTGTACTGGGGCCATTCTAAGCAGCTGTTCAATAATGGGGTTATCAAAATAGTTAGGGTTTCTATCAATATTACCCTCCCCAGCCACTTGACACTACAAAAAATACTGTACAGCATTTTTTTTTCTCTACATGACAGCAGGAGTCAGAATATGTAAACACATAATAATACTATCAATAATAATTGTGTAGCGCATCGCAGTTCCCACGACGATCTGATGAGTCACAGGGAATACTCTCATCTTTCTTTTGCTCTGCAAACACGAGTGCGATTGCAGCTAAGTGCCGGAAAGCCCAGCTGTCTGTGTAGCTGTGACTGCTTGATGGGCTCTGTCATTTCCTGCTTCCCTGCTCAAATCCCTTCTCCCACAGCCTTCCAAGCCCACATGCCGGGTATGGCCGTGCTGTTGGCTGGAAAAGGATAGAGCGAAAGAGCTTACTTTCTTCCAAAATCACAACTGATTCTTGGATTTCCGAGGCTGGGATCGCACAGAGAATCGAGACAGGACAGGCAGGAGCCAGTCCTCGTTTCTCCACGGAGTTTCGGCAGCGAGTCGTGAAGGAGCCAACGCTAGCAAATGCTCCATCCCAGGGACGCCCCAGTATCTCTTATCTCTTCTATTATTCTATTCTGAAGCCCCGTGCGTCTGTACCGGTCAGAGGGGAATGGGCTGTATGAAGTACCACCACAGCAGGCCACTGACCTGTTCTCACAGCCCTAAAGGAGCCCTGCTCGGACTTCCTGTGTCACCAGGGCTCACCCAGGGCCTGAGGCCGGCCCTCAGGGCAGAGAGGAGAGAAGGAAGCAGCACAGCCTGTGCTGAGCTGCTGCTGCGCAAAACATCAACAGCAAAGAATGGGCTTATTCAATTCCACCTTATTCCTTGAAAAAAGTTTTCTGCCTTTTTTTTGGGGATAAAGCAGTCGACCTCCAGCCGCCCCAAGCGCAGGCCTTGTTTCCAGGTGCGGTGACGGCTCTACAGCTCGGCTGTCGCCCTGTGACCTGTCCACGTGTGTGTGCAGAAGGCACTCGCTCGCTTGCATTTTTCGGTAGGTGTCCTGCACCCATCGAACACCGTTAAACAAGTCGTTACTTTCCAGTGATTACAAGGAGCAGCCCTGGCTGGGCCCAGGGGCCACAGTCAGCCTGGCAGCTGACTGGACCAGACCAGCTCGCTGTGGGGCCTCGCTGTGCTTCAGCGCAGTGCTGCTCTTGGAAATCCAGAGAAAGTCTGAGCAGGCACCGATCTGGGATCGAGCTGTTCTATTACTGTTTATTCTTGCAGCACTATTGCCTACTGATCACTACTGTCCTCACAGGCATTTCAAATAGGCTTTGCATGAGAAATCATTTAGTTTGTCATAACTTATCACGCCACCCTCAAATTAACTACAAAAATAAACAATAAATCCCTCCGCTTACATTGTGTAAACAACCGAGGAATCTTAACTCCAGTACAGATTAGAATCTCAAGGGTTTTTTCAAAAATATGAACGGGCTACATAGAAATCAGTGCAAGAGGGAGGGCAGTCAAAAAAAAAAACAGGGAGTGGAAAATGAATTTGAGAAGACTAGCTTCAATAATTTTAAGTTAATAGGAAACTATTCTGACTACATTTCCTACGGAAGTGAGATCCTGGGAATGCTGTTATGTTGGTTGGAAGTATAAAGAAAGTCTTTTTATAAAAAGAAGGACCACATTTTTAACCTCTGCAACCCGATAGAAACAGCAATGCCCTAAAGGAGAATATAATAAACTAAGCATATAAATTGCATTATGCTTTCCCAGCATAATTAGATTATATGAAAATGCAAGCCCAATAACAATACAACACAGAGAAATGTATTGAAAGCAGTAGGAAAGTCACGGCCACAGTTGCATCCATATTTCCCTATAACAAGGCTGAACTCAGAATTGGCGGGGTCAGTGGGAGACTAAGAGACGTGTGTGCACACTTACAGATCTATATATCGATAATAGCCCAACCAATTAAAGAACATTGTTATACAGGAATGGCTTGTGACATGTCTCATGATTTCTGAGAACTATAAAGCAGTAGCAAACCACACGTTTTATTCAGAGTGCTACGCAATGCGAAATAAGGTTGATGTAAGTAACCAAGCATGGAGGGCACTCTTTGGTGCAACAGCAAGCAGCAGATAGCAGACCAGGCTAATGTGTCAATTCAGACAGCCTCAAAAGGATTTACAGGCCGTTCTTGATGGATAAACACCACCAACAAAAAGGTCACAAGAAGCTACTGAACCCAAGATCACAGGTTTCATGTCTTGTGAGGAGACCACTGAGCAGTTCCAGATCACTGCCGACATCTTTAACTGCAAAAAGATGGTATAATTGAACACAATCAGTACTCAGTATTGAAAATAGAGTGAGGAAAATAAGAGAAATCTATGGGAAACCTAAGCAAGGGATTAGATCAACTCCAAAGCAAAGAAAGAGAAAACTAACCAGGACATTTGGGATAGCAGATATAATGGTGGAACTAAAAGTCAACGCAGTGTGAATTATTCAGAAGAGTGCGATAGCATCTCTCTCAGTGTCATTTAATTTTTTGTTTGATTTTTCTTTGATTGCTTAAGGAGCAAGAGCACCTCAACAGTACTTTCCAGAATCACAGGACACATTGATGTCTTCTAAACACATACTAGTAAAGATGGACAATTACACCTCTCGGCAAAAAAAAAAACAAGGAAATATATGAATCCTAATAATATTACATTATTATACTATTTCACCTGGCAGAATTTGTTTTTAATTATTTACACACTTAATTTTCTTTTGTATTCTCAAGAAGAACAAGTACTATCAGTACTATCTTCTGTGCCTTCGTGGTTTTGAAGCACACTGAAATAGAGTGATTGCTATTAACATGCTCATTGGGAAAAAAAATTTAAAACTGGAAAACAATGAAAAACAAAGAAGCATAAAAAATCCAACTGATTTCAAAAGAGTATCAGAAAATCTTCATGATAAAAGCACCACATACATTTTGCTCACTGTGATTACAGTAATTGCCCAATGTTACCTTTCAGAAACCAGCCAATTCAGGGAATCACTACTACACTGATTCTGGATGCAGCTATTAAATGACTTATCAGAACATGAAGCCAGACAAAATCAGATGCCATTTTTTTTTATAATCTACTGATCACTGGTTGACTGTGAGTTGATGTTATTTATTCAAGCTTCGGAGCAAAACAAATACTGAGAACAATCACTGCAGCTACACAAGAGGTGTCAAATGGGGAGTGCTAATACCTTGGGAGCAGTGAAAAGCCTTCAACGTCTTGGTGTTTTATGATGAGTTGGTGTCTCGCCCTACTGTAGTTTCCTCTCGAGAGCATGTGTCCTCTGAGGACTGACACGAGCGCTGGTTTTAGACACATTCAGCTCTGTGCTGCACCCACATAACCTGACCTCAACTGTGGTCACACACGCAATCCGAAAACAGGAACGGGCAGCAGACAGCCACCGTCAATGGATCCGCATGGACAACCTGATAGGCTATGTCACGCGTGGTGTAATTTGATAATATCAATCATAATTGCGTTAGATGTAATCCTTCTGACTTTCAGTGCGCCAGGGTCAGTGAAGGAAGCAATCCCTCTCTCTCGCCATCAATTACCAGATATAACAGAGTGGTTGCTGGAGCTTCTCTTTGAAGGTTTGCCTCCATAAATAATATTAAGAGGCCCAGCACCACTGATCGATACGGTACAGTTCTACTGTCACTGCTTTAATGGCAGCTGGCTTTCTTCACCAGCGGATCAATAGTGCGTCTCCGTGGGCTCAGACGGAGCCTCAGCACAGCCCAGCGACGCTGTGTAAATGACACCTCTGTTATGATTTGGAAATTGCAGCCCTTTTCATTTACTCTGAGGCTTGCACAACTTTGGGGGGGGGGGGGGGGGGGGGAGTGTGCGTGTGTGTGATCACCTGTTGGCCAACGAGTGGGAAACAATCTCTACCACTGGGCAGAGAGATCTAGCCGGTGAAAAATAATATTTCAGCTGTGTTGACACCAGCAGGGGAGAATCCTGCACACAGACCTTTAACAGTGAAAACCCCAGGGTGCCTATAACGGAGCTGATTTGTTACTACTGTATCACAACTTAAAAAGGGTATTAATGGACTGTACTTTATCACATTTTAGCAGAGGGCACAGACAAGGTTTTTAAACAAAAATGTAAACTATTCAGAATCCTGCGCTTGTGGAATTGACAGAAGGGATTTATGCAGGTCCCATCTCCCCTGGTGTTGCCTTATCACTGAAGTCCTATGAAAGCCTTTGAGTGTGCTGCAGTCACCCCCACCTGCTCCAGACCTGTAGCGCAATGCTAACCCCCAGCACCACCTCTGACTCTGAGCAGCCCGCCTGACGGATGGAGGCGGTCGTTTGCTGTGTGTTTATTTGGGGCCGAGCTGAGGGTTTTTCCATTGTTTAGAAAATGTTTACCAAGCTGGATTCCTGAGGCCAAGATCTAATCTTGCATACAATAAAAAAAAAACAACAATCGTGACAAATGAAATTCCTCCCAATGAATGAAGAGAGATGAGCCAGCGAGTGAGACCGGACACTGACCCAGTGTGGTTGTGCTGCTGAGGCAGGAGGCGAGGTGACTTTCCCTCCCTCATGCTACAGCTCAGCATCCCTGCTCGGTGGGGCTTTCAGACTGGCCTTGTGTCTGTGTCTGACCCCTCCGTCCCACAGGGGTGCCCCCTGGAAGTGTAAGAGCATTTCTGCCGCTAAGTGGCAACACAGGGAGGTAACAAGTCAGGTCACGGCCTGCTGAGTGTTAACAGCCCCAAGGTGGAAGATCAGCAGCCCTCTGACCTGCCCTGCTCCCTCCCTGAGACTGAGGAGAATCAGGCAGCCACAGACTGCCTCAGACCCGAGCTGCTCGCTACAGAAGCAGGGAGTTTATTTCAACACACGTTGTCATGTACAACGCTGCTTTTATTATCTATCAATTGATTAATCTAAACGATGTGTTACAGTCTTAAGCCAGCGGTGATGTTGAGCTAAAAAAAGCTAGCAACAAGTTATTAAATCATTCAAAGGGTTCCTTTCTTTACCAGTCTCTATACAAAGTAAAAATGCTAAGGTGATGTTAGATTCCCCACCTATTCCATTTAATGAATAACATGATATTAAAAAAGAAAAAAAATATGCATCATCTCAGCCTACACTAGGTCATAACTCCTACAAAAGCACTTGCCCACTATGACCCAATGGGCAATGGGCACAAGCTATCACCTCCAACACATCTGCTAAGGTAACACTTGGCATGCTCACCTGACCACCTGCATTATTTTGCAAATTTTCATAGTGTCTGTTTTTACTGTAATCGTGGCACATGCAGATACAATGTCACTTTGGCCTTTAAGTCCCTGCCAAGAGAAAGTGACATCTCATTGAAAAGCACGAGGAGTTACAACTGACTCGGACAGCATTTCAATAAAGTACCCGAAGACGCCATACAAAGTGCCACAAAGCACCTGGCGAGGGCCAAGTGTCACCTGCAAATCAGTGAGCAGACATAGAGACAGACAGGGAGAGATGGTAAGAGAGCAGAGATGAACATACATGCTTGTCACCACATACAGTATACAGAGAAGCAGAATGAAAATATGCAATGAAAAATAAGGTCAAAAGTAGGAAATCAGGAATGCCAAATGAGACAATGAACAAAAAATTAAAAAGAAGAAAAAACACATTTAGTTTTGTTTAGACTTTGTCACTCCCACCTGACGAAAGCTCAATCCCTGAAAAGTCGTTTCTTCTTTCTGCTTTTCAGGGTAGAAATGAGCGATAAAAAACACAGAGCAACATTGTGTTTTGTATGTTATCCAACCTCAGGGTGAAAATTCTCACAGCCACTCGAAGCAAGATCCCTACCGGTCTAATGAACCATGACTGGACAGGTCACTCCTGTGCCAATTGCAGGAAGGCTGCCTGCTATCTGCTGGCCACACACTGACGCAGCCCAGATAGAGCACTGAAGCACTTGTGCTCATTGAAGGCTGTGCATTCATTTTGCCGGGCCATTAATTAGGTTTAGACATGAACTATATTTTCAGGGAAGTGTTCTGTGTCTTTCCGCACTGAAAAGACTATAAATCTGAAATGGATCTGGATTTATGCAGGAGGACTGTGTCTTCCAGCGGAAATGGGCTCGCCTGAGAGATCCGTCCAAGGAAAGAAGAACAATTTGCTTAATTAACAGCGATATGGGTCACTAGAAAGTACAAACACACCTCACTCAGAGTTTCAAATGTTCCGCCTTGCAACCTGGAGAATCCTGCCTTTGTTCTCCTGGTGTGCAAGGAGAGGAGTAAACAACAAGCTGTTCCACCCAAGTTTGAACATCCCATCTTCCTCTGATCAGACATCAAAATACTTCCGTTCAATCCTGAACCTGCATTGCAACACCAGTCTCATTCAACAACTGCAAAAGGACAATGCCACAATAAATGAATAAATATTAATAAATTAATAAATGACGACGTGGAAAGGGGCAATTATACAGGATTTAAGAGGAGAAAAGGATTGTTTGTATATTATTCCTGGCCCAATGGTGCTGATGGTTCTCATTAATGTTGAAAATAAACACTTTTCCTTCAGCCTAACAAGACCCTTTCAGACCTTCTTCAAGGAATCCTCACGTTAAAAGTTGAGAGCCCTGGGCTGACTTGCAAAGTCATCACCTGTTCCAACTGCAGCCTGCAGGGCTAGAAATTGAATTCATGCACACACAACCACCTGCCACAGGGCTACAGCAAGCACCGCAACACCGCTAATTAGCGGGGACATGCCTCTACTGTATTTGAGAGACAAACCGACAAATGTTACCGTGTTGAGACCAGCTTGTTCGTTGCCACAATACGAAAGGGAACAACTAATCTGGAAAGGATCTAATGCTCTAAATAAAAGAAAAGCTTTGTTCCCATCATAGTTTTTTTTTCTAATTTTTGAATAGTTACATCAAAGGACACAAAAGGTGTGGCATTGTAGTAAGAAACAAGGCTTTCAGGATTCATTTCCTGGGCATCTGAGAACCTGAGAAGACCTCCGTTTGACTTCTAGTAGCTGACTGATCCATGCCTTGATTAGGCAGCTTGTTCCGAACACCCACTGACTTGTACTGTAGAAAGAATGTCTGATCTACGTCCATTACAAAAAAAAGTGAGAAAGCAAGTTGGAGATCAATGTTGCAGAAGCAGCAGCAGTGAGTTCACATTAGTGCCTGGATTCTTCTGCTTCAGAAACCCACCGCGTCGGCACGGTCCTCCCAGGCCACACCGCCATGACTGGGGGAGCAAAAGGGGCTTCGTCTTGCCCGGTTGGGGGCTAGCCAGCCTGCAGCGCTGCCCGCGGTCCAGCAGCTCATGCCCGCTTTGCTCGTGTGAGAGAGGCCTGACCGGAGTGGGGGGCCTGCTCCATTGCGACCAGGCGTGAGCAGGAAGGAGGGGAACAGCAGTCGCATTCTGGAGGCGCTGTGTAACGTCGGGCTCTGGAGCCGTGCTGGCATCGGCCTAAATGGGCCCAGACCACCTCAGAGGGTACAGCGGCTCAGGACGCGCAGGGGATCGTGCCTCTGGAGTCGGTGGGGGTTGTGGGGACTTTATGAGTGTTTCTACTGGAATACCTTATTTAAGTGCTACAGGTCCCCACAGGGTAAAAGAGACAGGTACTGTTTAATAACCCTGATGTCTGACAAGCCCAATAAAGCTCCAGCTCTTTTGTCTTTGCAGGGGGGGTCAGTGAGTCTTTGATATGCCCTTTGGAATGGTCCTGCAGCCCAGGCACTTAAGCAATGAAACTTTTCCTCCACTTTCAGCGGGTTTTACGTGATTGGAAGAGGGAGTAAAAAAACGTCTGCATGGAGTCGTAAAACCTCCATAAACATGCCACTCGGGACCTTTTGATGTCTCTCCTCACACATTCCATGGCCAACAAAGCACGGAGCCTGTCCTCCATTCATTCAGGCAGTCCCACTCAACTCCAGCCTGCGGGACCGCCGGACCGCCGGGAGCGGAGTATCTCTGCGTACGGAACGCTGGACTGCGGCAGTGCGCCCGCGCGCGTGTGGATTAACAAGTGCTCGTTCCAGTTTGATCACCCTGCAGACCACGTGTGGCCCCGGTGTGCTCTGCCCAGGTCTGTGCGGGTGGGACTGGTCGAGGCACTGACAACACTGCTTCAGGCTCTCCGCCTGACTCTCGCCCCAGGCTGGGGCCAGGAGTCACACACACACGAGACCGGGCCAGCTGCAGCTCCTGGCTTTATCTCCGCAACCCTGACTAGCTGATGGGGCTCCTCGAACATCACCTCTTTCCTCTTCCAGATGGGAATGTAAAACAAGAAAAACAGAATGCATCCAAAGTAAACCCAGTTAAAAAAACAAAACAAAACACCTCCTTCCCTCCACCATCTTCCTGTATTCCCATCAGTAGGCAACAGAGTCATCACTACATTTGAGAGCAAATTGCCACTAGGACCTAGACCTTACTGATCGTTTAAAATTCGTTATGTCATCCCAGTACTGCCAAACCAAATTGGCTTCACTATTGTTGGTTTTAAAGGTTCAGGCATAGCAACAGAATACCTAAAAAGTGAATACCTTTGTTTTCTCATTGCAAACAGCAGAAATGCTGTACTTTGTCCTCAACACACTGTCTCCACGCCATATTCCACAGCAGAAGTTCTGTGTCCTGGAAGGTGGATGGGGAACACTGCAGTGCAATAATTTGCTTCAGGGCAGATTTAATTTCCTGCTGAAGTCACACAATTTAAAATCCGAAACATTTTGCTAATAATGCTTAAGAGTAAGTTCCTCCTGTAGTGTGTGTGTGTCTTGGGTATATAAACTCCACTTTCATACTGCGTGACCCTGTAAAAACACAGAGAGAGCCACAGTCACTGGAGCCCCGCAGCACTTTTGAATTATAAGTCTTATCTACTAATTATATTCTTTACACATCTGCATCCCAGAATCAAAAGGCACTGTCTTTTAGTGTAACAAGCACACACATTAATGAGAGTGCTCTGTAATTGAACCTTCGCATGGGTCTCTCGGTAATGAAAATATGCTAAGCTAAATTTGTATTAACAGAACATCAATCATATTTGATCAAACTGTAAACATCGACGATGATCTCCCAGCGTCTCAGTGCGTGTCTATGTAAATGTGCCGCTAATTGCCTGAGCAGTGAATGGCAATCTATTGATTCACAAGGCTGGGCTTGGCCAGACAGCACAGAGGTGCTCCTTAGGCCACTGTGTGGCACTGTGCTCCACTTAACCGACTCAGCCCAGTCACACTGGCTGTGTTCTCTCACCCAGCCCACAGAGCTGCCAAAACCCAGACAGAATGCAGAGCTCTTCTATAGCTGGGGGAAAAATAAAAACCTGACCTAGCAGGTCTTTATAGCATGTCAACATTCAAATCGAATGCGGTGCTGGGTTGTTAAAATTAATTTGATTTAAACTCGTGCTAGAAGACCCTGACCTGGAATGAGCATAACGAAGACAAATCTAATAACTAGAAAACAAACCCACTCTGTGCTGTCCTCCCATTACAGATGCACGGCATTGCTCGAAGACATGCACTGCTCACGCTGTCGGATTTTCTTTCCGGTTCGGGATGTCTGCCCCCTCCCCCAACATCTGGAGTGTCACCTTCACAGACAGGCAGTGTGCCTTTCCCACTTGTCCTGGACAAATATTTCAGGAACACTTCTGGATTTTCCATTTTTCCCCACTGCATGTTACATTCACTGTAAAACCAAATTCAACTTTAAGATGAAATATGATTTAATACAGTTCGTAAAACATTTTATATCCAAATTTAAGATATTACACTCCAATGTATAATATGGGAAACATTATATTCAATATAATAATGAATACTGCCGATTTCTGGATTACTTTTAGCAGTTGCCATAATATTACTACTATCAATAATTATTCAATTTTATATATTCAGACAGGAAGTATGTGCTCTAAGTGTGAAGAATGCTGAAAGCATTTCTGCTCCTTCTGTTCCTGGGTCTCTTGCCCAGGTGTTCCCTGTGACAGCTGGACACTGGAAAGACAGGTGATTCCTGAGCCCTATTGTCTTTCTAGCACACCTGTGTACAGTACCCCACCAGCCCCCCTCCCCCACCTCCTCTCAGGCTTGTCTGTCAAACCGGGCTCCATGGATTCCACTGGGGAATAACTTTATTAGGAATAGCATCCATAAATCACAGTTTCAGGGCCTCTTCACCACACTGTCCTGACATGACAGGAAACTGCCAAACCACTCCACTACAGCTCACTTGCCACAATTAATTGGCCAGGATACCTGGTGCTACGCGCTGAGAGGTGTTTAAACAAACAGACTCGAGAACAGAAAGTGCAAGGCCCTGCTGTCAGATGGTTTTGGACACGGCAACGTCTTGGCACGCCACAGCAGACAAAACACATGGCGGATTTCCTCCGGTTGTGGATTTGAAAGCTTGCAAATTCATTTTATATCTTCATTTTTAATCGCTTCGATTCAGCAGGGAGTGTGTAAGGTTTGCAATCCAGGCACAACAAAGCCACTCACACCAGGCAGCTCCTGGACGATTCTCTTGTTCTGGATTACAAACACAAAGCACTGGCATAATCCCGGGACAGGGGCATGATCCTGCAGAGTACAGGAGAGTTTCTGGGAGAGGGGAGGATGGTGGGCTCAGAGAACAGGCCTTGATATGAAGCTGCACTGTAACGCACGGATTCCCGTAACTCTATAAATAATTGATTGTTGTTTACCAAGGATAGCCTAAGCAATGCTGATAATTACAATAATTACTGTGTACCTAATGATAACCAAGAGGAGCGATGTGCTGAACTGGATGCTGTAAACATGCCGCAGTGGGGCATGGTGGCGCACTCTGATGAGCATCGGGGCACATCTCCCCCCTCCCGCGGGACAGACCGGGGCCTCTCCCAAAACTTCCCAAATGGGCGCCATCGTTTGACGTCTGAGATCAAACGGTGAAAACGGTGCCTTCGAGGAAAAAAATAGAAAACGTCGAGCAGTCTCAACCGATTGGAATATTCAAGGAATGAGGATGCAGGAGGGTTTCAGCCCTGTTCCACCCCAGGTCAGAAACAGAAAGGCTACCATCCTCGGAGGTTTCAAATAAAAAAAATAAACTAACAAAACTGACAAGATAGCAAAGAACACACTGAAATTAGCTGCTTAATCTTTGTTTTATCGCAAACTTCAGATATTTCAAAAAGCTTTGCTTCCGTATTATTATTTAAATGCCAAAAAACTGCTTTGTGTTTAGAAAGAAGCTGGTATTAATTCTTAAATACCCCAATAGATTGATACATTAAAATCCAGAGGCTATGATCTCATTTTAATTCCTGTATGTAAACAGGATAATCTAAGACTATTTCTCTAATCAGGACAACCTCCCCCCCATCCCACACACACACTTGTAAAGCACAAGGAATGAGCAGCGTTCTGATAATGAATGGATTACAGAAGCCCAGGTATAAAACAACCCTGCCTATTGATACTACAGAAATTTTCCAATGTTTCATTGTTGACCAAACATGGATTAATGAGAAGCCTTGTATAAATCCGGAAGAAATGTACATTGACTCAAATACAGTTTGCATTGTTATAGGCTATAGTTGACGGTAATCAAAGCACAAGTGGGTTCTTGTGATGAGTGCTTATTAATCACCAAAACAAGATTAAACATTGATCTAAGTACTAGTAAACATTAAAAATGAACAATATTGACCTCAACAGGCGGGAATAGGGTTTGAATGACTACAGGTTTTAATAATGCCTTCATATGCATTGATAGCATAATAATAATAATTATAATTAATAATTGCTTACACTTATATAGCGCTTCTCTGGACACTCCACTCAAAGCGCTTTACAGATAATGGGGATCCCCTCCACCACCACCAATGTGCAGCCCCACCTGGATGACTAGCATACAGACTGGTTGAGGAAACCAGAGAGCGGAGGGGGACAGTTCTCTTTCCTGCGGGAACTGGGGTCACTCAGGCTGATCACAACATCCTTCTCCTCCCTTTGCTTTGAATCCCGAAATATTCCGGCCCAGTGCACTGTAGGGCCACCCCTGTGACCGGAAATCTCTGACAAAGGAAGTGCTTTTTCAACCTACAACCAGGGCCGAAGACGTTCAAGCAGGGAGCTGCGTCAGCATGCGTAGGCTGCCAAGGAACAGGTAAAGGTTTATTCTATGCTGTAAGGAAAAGAGACACAACATTTTGGCTGTGGAGCCTTCTTGAGGTGTGGAACCTTTCAGCACAGAATAAACCTTTACAACCATGGCTGTCTGATTGACCAAGATACAAGGTTTCACTTGCACAGCCCAGCTTTGCGAATTAGCAGAAGGCCAAAGACAGGAGGAAACTGCATGAAATCACTGCATGGCAAGAGAAGGAGCCAGCAGTTTCTTTAGACCAGGGCTAGTATGTCTGCAGGTTTTCCAGGTGTCTTCCATGCAGCAGCTCCTGAAGACCTGGGAGATACTGTTCCATTAGTTTAGCTTGCTAAGAGCAGAGCTGAAATGAAAATCTGCAAACCAGTCCTCCTGGAGCAGGAATGGGGATCCCTGATTCAGATCATGTTTGCAACACCTAAATAATATGCAACAGAGATAACCTGTGCTGCATGCAGTGAGAAGTCCCTTTTCATTCCTTTCGAATCCAACCACTCAGACACACTTCCTAAGAGGATATACACTTCCTAATCTACTGAGCTATTGAGAGGAAGAATGTCAGGTCTGTACTGAGGGTGCACCTCCCCCCACAACATGTCTTGTCCCATAATGGAGGGTCTGATTTGTTTCTCCTGAAGTGTAGGTTGTCACTGATCATATCAGCCAACTACACAGCAAAAAAAAAAAGAGTCCCACTTTTTGAACACTGATGGCTGGACACATTACCCAGAACGACACCGTTTGCGCTAATCGAGAAGCCATTTCTCCTGCAAATAACAGCGAATCCCCTCTGTCCAAAGGCTCTCTTGGATTCTGTTTCCATTGCAAGCAGCCTCTCTTGATGATAAGAATACCAATTAGCATGCAACAGTAATAGGATGCAAACCCAGTTCTGAATGTTATGTTAAACAAATGCTAGTGAGGTAAGAGAACGATTCAACCTCTTTCAATTCAGTGACCTGGGTGCTACGGACTGTAGGTTCGGCAGTAAATCTATATAGATTAGGGAGAGCCTATTTGCAGTGCTGACACAGCTCACTGACTTTACTGCAGGAGAGGTGCATTGGTCCACCTTTTAGACTGAACAGTATTTTTTCCCTCACAAATTAAGGTACAAGGGAGAAGGATTAGATGTAAATGAGCTGATATGCAGTCACAAGCAAAGCTGTCAGCGTCTGTTCAAGGCCTGTCCTCAGACGCAGGCAGTCACCCCACATGGAGAAGACAGCCTGGCTGCAGGGAGGTGAACTCAGTTATGTTCTATGTTCCATTTCAGAAATATACCAAAAAATAGTCACTTCTACCCGGCCACTGGAGGAATTGGTCTGTGCAAATGAAAGTGATTGCAGCAGGTACAGTAATGCCAGAAATCACGTGCAGCATGTTCATCTTTGTGGTACAATTAAAATTTCAATCAGAATGTTGCAATGAAGGTGCAATATTTACAGATTACAGTGGAAAACTGCTACTATTGTTACTCAATTCTAAGGGGACGTATTCCAATACAAAAAGACACAACAGAAATACAGAGAGGTGTAGTGTTAATGTGAGAATAAGGTTTGCACTATGTCTTGGATTAGCGATTTAACTGCTTTTTTTACTGCCTGTGCGTGGTTTAACAGCACTGAAAGTGTTTCACTTATTTTCTCTTTTTGCCGCATGGAGATCAGGATATTAGAATAGATGTCCTAAAAATCAAAATATGAGACTAAAACATATCCCAGCAGATGGTGGCATGGTTATACAATTCTAGGCTCTCCCCAAAAGAGAGAGGTTTTTACACTATATTCAACAGGACAGATACATTCTACAAGGGAAAGGAAAAGAAGAGGAATAAAGTAGCTAAATTATACAGAGCTATGAGCAGCTATATTATGTCATGCCTCACTAGCTTCCAATACTGGGTTCATTCTTAAGAGAGCTAAAGTGAAAAGATACAATTTTACCCAATGAGCTGGGTGGCAGCAGCAGGGACAAAGAAGACAAGATATTGCAATCCAGGGGTCATGGGCATTGTCGTTGCTATAATTACTACACTTCCTTTTATACTTCTCCAAAAGCACCTTCCCCCTCCACCCCATCCTAGCCTGTATACATTAGGAGGTGATTGTATTGTGTGATACAGGGCCCCTTTCGCTGCCCAGAGACCTGACTGCTCCAGTGACACTGGGGGAGGGGATGTCTCAGTGGTCCTAGTGCAGCCGGTCACCATCTGATCCACTCATTGCTCACAGCTACCAATTCTCTGATTCATAACATTGCTCATCTTTATGGGCACCTGTTTTTCCCGAATCTGTTGCAGCTCGCTAAGATTCTTTTATTACGCCATGTATGAAAAACAAACAATGTGTAATCTTGCCCTTTTGCTACAAACAAACCATTAAAGAAAAAGTACACTGATGTCCAATAAAAATGCAGTGATCTGCATCTTACGTCAATAGCTCATGAGGCATAACAATCATGTTATATACATTTTAAACAGTGAGCAGATAGCTTGGTTATTTGAGTAGTATTGTTACTTGTGATAACAAAACACTGAGCTCAAGTCATGTGATTTCATAACAATGCCAGGGGCTCAGTGTTTGATTTTGAGTTAAAATTGCCAAAATGAGTTGATTAAGAGTCTGTATAAATGGCCACTCAAAAAGACATGATTTTGATTAATGCAAGAACAGAGGCAGCAACGACCATGCCTCTCTTGTGTAATGAAGATCCCTGGGTTGCTATCAGTATGATTGAAGGCAGCCTGTCAGTGCGATAGGTTGCCTAGAGAATAAGGTGTTCTGCTTCAACAGTCGACAGACTGGTCCACAGAAACCAGGAAACAGCTCTGCGAGGGACAGGCCATGTCTTGGAAGACAGATGTTCACCACACTGGCCCAGGACCTTCACATCTGTCTGATCCATCTGCGTTATCGTTCTCAGACTGGAGAAGCTACAGCGTGAGAAACTGCAGGAAGAAATAACACATCCGACTATAGTTCACTATGTGCATGACAACGATCTGCGAGCTCGGAGGCTGCTCAGGGGAAACATGTCATCGCAGGGAGATGAAATCTCTGTCTGCTGTGGGCCAGAGGACGTGGGGTGGCAGCAGAGTGACTGCTGGAGTGTTTTATTTCCTGATGAGGCTGTTGGGCCCTTGTGAGACCTGATGGAAGACAAGGTGTGTGGAGACACCTTCATGAGCCTTATGCTGACTGTTGAAGACAAACTGCTGGAGTGGTGGAGGTGTGGTGATGTGCAGAGGAGTCTCCTTTAACACCAGAACACCTTCGGTTCAGATTGACCTCAAACCTACTGCTGAGGAAGATAGAGCTTGAGGAAACAGCTCTTTCATTCCTGCAAGCCTGGCTGGAAGTGAACATTTTCCAGAACAGATGATGCAAGACCACCCAGGCCTTGCTGTGGCCCATAGAGCATCTATGGAACCAATTCACCAAAGGAGACGCCATGACAGGCCACATTTGACCAGCTGGCAGAATCTGTTCTGGAAAAGTGAAGCCGGACAGCTGACGGTCCAGAGGCTGATCGGGACTGTGAGTCGGTGCTCCCGGGGCTGAGTTAGTCCTCAGGGAGGTCAGACAAGACACTAACGTTGTTTCTGACAGTCACGTTCCATACTGAAACCCTCTTGTGATTCATATTTTCTTTGCCTTTGTTTGAAATCTAATTTATTTTTGATTGAATCCATTGATCCTCACTGTGCCATTTCTTTATACGCTTCAGCATATACGTACAATTTAAGACTGAAATATTGAAAAAAGTCAGACATTCCAAAACCCCTTTTGAAAGTGCTTCGTTAGAGTTCTTTTAATTGCTCATGCAACATGCCGGACCAGATGGTAAAGTGGCATACAGTAAGTGCTTTTGGCAGGCAGAGGCAGCCTGCGAACTGCAGACCGGTTTTTCTTACACTTGCCCCCGCTGCAGCTCAGCAAGGACCAGCTCTCCAGCCAGGACAGTGCTGCGATGCCCACCCCCCAAGCCTGCCAGGCCTTGAGCCCCTGCAGTGCAGCAGTTTCAAAGAGCTCCTCACAGAAGCGGACAGCACCAGTGGTTTTGCAAAGCAGACCAGTGTCCACTCGCGGCTAGACCAAGACCACAAAACCCTTGAGCTGGATTCAAACCCAGGCCTCCAGAGACTCCACGGGCTTGTGGCTTTACCCTTCAGTATGACCAAACCCTCCCACACTGCTTTTAAAAAGGCCTTTGAGGCCAAGAGTTAGATACATCTCGAACCCCCCAGTTTAAAATAGAGGAATCCAAGAGTCGTTCCCCAGCTGATCCTCCAGACATAGACCTGAGTCCTGCGGAAACTACCCTGGCTGCCAAATGAAATGATTCAATTATCAATAAGAAAGTCTCTTTAGAAACCCCTTTAAGCTCGGGCATAGCGTGTTCCAGATAACTGTGCACCTCAGACCTACATGAGCTCCCTTCATGCTCCTCTCATTGGCTGACAAATTCTGGCTTGTGAGCAGTTGTGTTGAGAATCCCTGCTGTTTTTGCATGTATATTTAATGATATATTAACCAAAATGTAAATGATCAAGACACACAGACTATTTAAAATTTAGGAGCATATTGAGAATCTGTTTTATCAATAAATGAAAACAAAAGAAATCACAAGCAGCACCAAGGAAAGCAAAGCAATTTCTCAAAACGGAAGTTTGAAGACTTTTTATAAAGGGAGGGGGGGGGGGGGGATCATGGTTTGAGAAAAAAAGCTTTAGTCAACAAAAACCATTACAGCAAATGCACCGAGCCACTTAAGATTTCTTTGAAGATGAATCAATCCCGATATTCGAGTGAGAACCCACAAGGTCCCTCATTGATGATCGAATATCTCGCCTGCACTTCATAGCAGTCTGCAGTCATTGATGCCGAGATTGATCGCTGAATGGAAAGAAGAAAAGGATTACACTTGTCAAACACAGTCAATAACGGTGGGCTGGGTGGTCAAATGTTTGCAGTAAATCTTAAATAGTGTCTGCAAAGCTAAAAAAGAAAAAAAAAAAGGCAAAGCACTGCTGACAAATCCAGGAAGGTCTTCCTGTGGTTCCCTCTGCACTGACAGGGTTGCGCAGACAGACCTGGTGTGGTTGCAGACTTTTGCAAATCAGCTACCTTTTCCACCACTCTTACGAGTTTCCTGAGCAGTACAAGAGTGTTCGGCTTAGATTTCAATACCTTAAATACTGTAGGCTTAGCTAGGTAAATGTGAATAAAATCTACCTAAAATCCATTATTATTACAAATGAATTTTTCCAGTTAAATCAGAGCACTGAAACCCCTTCCAGTGTGTTTCAGCAGAATGCAGACTAGATAAGAGCTCCCTTTCCAACACTTCAGTTTCCTGAAGCTTTCCAGTGGGGCAGTGAATCTCCACACCTGTGTGAGCGTGAGAGTGCTTTCAGCAGACCCTGCAGCAACACTGGGGAGGTCAAACTGACCCAGCAGAGTAGGCAGGGCAGGGAACAGCGAGAGGCTGCAGAGCTTTATGTATCTGCGCGTTAACAGCACAGCGTTATTTACTACAGGCATTTCTTTTATGGAAAATCAAGACATGATTGATTCAGGTTAATGTGACGCGGTGGCAGCACGAAACTGGTTTTGAGTGTGCGGGTTAACAGAAAACAGTAACTTCCATAAACTGCTGTGGAGATAAATCACAGTTATTCCGATGGCGCTGACAGCAGTTTAAGCAGCAGCAATCATTGAATCCACCAAGGGAGCCTCTTCTGCGAGCCCAGCGTAATACACACACAAAAAAAAGGACCAGGAATCGGTCATATCAACGGGCCATCAATAGAGAGGTGTTTTACATAAATATCAGCGAGCAGTAAGTAAATTCTGTTGACGAAAATGTAATAAAACAAAGAGGGTTTCAAACAGGACGGTTCCCTGATGCATTCCTCCAGCACAGCTCACTCACTTACAGCGCGCTGGTGAGATTATAATGTTTGCTTTTATCTGTCAGAAATCAATATTTCAAACGTCCGATAAAAGAGGAAATTGAACTGGGAATAGACTGAAGTGCTGTAAAAGTACAAAGCACAATTATCAAAAAGCACTTAAAGAGCTTAATAGGATACACATATAAAAATGCTCAAATTAATGTCTCCAAGCCATAATGAGAACTTTTTTTTCCCCTTTCCCCCAATGGTTTTTGATCACAATGAGACGTCTTCTGCATGCAGGCTGTTTGGTCAATGCGGCTGCAGAATGTATGTGGACCCCAGGAGACTCTCCGGGCTCTGTGCTGTTCAAACAACGCCATTAGGTATGATTGGTTAATTTTTCAGTTTATGGGAAATGCATTACAGGTGTAAACTCTGCATTCATCACAGGAAAGTTTTTTATCAACAGGGAAAAAAAACAGACGATTGCTGCAGAGAGGATTACATGACAGAGAGGGGAGAGGGAACGATGACACAAGAACGAACAGTTTACTGGACAAGACGCCATTAATTTTTCCTGCAGTGCTTTCTACATTGTACCTTTAGTTCTTATCTATCCTTGTTTGATTATGCAGAACAGCAATTGAGGATGAGTCTTGGTTTCAGTTTAGGAGCCCACGTACTGATCTGCGTTTATTTAATATTCCCAAAACATTCAAGTGCCTCTCAGAACCTTTTGGTTTGGTCAATTTCAGAATCCCATCTCCACCCTTTAAGGTGTTGTGAAACTAGTCTGCAATGAAAAAAAGACAGATCAAAATATAACTTGAGTTAGAACTGAAATCTTTTAAAGAATCACAGAGAATAAAAACCTCAGTGCAGCTGGGGTCGCAGTTTATGACGTGATGATAAACGATGATTGCTCTTCACCACGTCCATATATCACAGCCTCTCACACGCCTGGAGACGAGCCTCACCAGAGAGACACTGGCACCCTCCTTTAACACCCCCCCCCCCCCCAGAGATGAACTGGGATACAGGAATCTTTAAGCTTTTTGTCGCAGAGAGAATGGCACCACATCTCACCAGACTCGCCAAGAGGCAGCAGCCTGCACTGAAGCACAGAGACAGCTGGCTGTTACCAACCTGCGACGCTGCTCATTAATTAATGGGATGCTCTCATCTTCCACCCCCAGTCTATAAAAGCCCTGGGTGGAGCAGTTTCCTGCAGCCCAGGGGTCCCCAGCAGTCCTGCTCACCAGGGCTCTCACAGATCTCTACAAGGCCCCATGCATGTTAGACAGGGCTGCTTCACACCTGCTCTGCCTGGGATCATGTTCGGGGTGGTGAACAGACGCCAAACCTGCCTCGCTCCCCCCCCCCCCCGCCGTGTGCATGCTGTCAACACCCTGCCCAGCCCCCACACCCCCCAGGGGCGGGCTCCCGGACCTCCGCCCCCTCCTGACGAGAGAAGCACGTTCTGCTCCTGTCGCTCCATTCCCTTGTCTTGCCACTCGGACGACCGGGAAACGGAACAATGTCACGCTGTTAAAGAATGCCCATGCCGTTTCCACCCCACGCATTCCTGGAAACCAGATATTCCCCTTCTGAACTGGAAAGAACGCAACTGCTTTCACACATCAGCCCCTGAAAAATGCGCTTACTCTTAAAACCAGCATGCAACTCAAAAGGCCAAGAGAAATTTGGCAATTATCCCCTGCTGTTTGAAGTCATGCTTAAAGTCCATGCTGGAGCCAATAACTGTGACTTATTAATCTCCTATGATGTATTTAAAAAAGCTAGTTCATGACACAGCATTAATTTTTCTGGACATCTCCGCTTTTGCAACTTAAAATTGTTTTTTGCAGTGTGAAGCTCACTGGGGATGTGCAGGGCATATAATCCACCAAACAAACTCAAATAAATTTATTGACCAAGGTTTTGCATCAAAAAGCTAATGTACACAATTCTTCATTTAAGTAGAATAAACCTTTCCTTCTGTGTAAAAACAAAACTGCAGTTAAATAAATGCTAGTGTGCACATTTATAAATATTCATCTGGGTACCAACAATGGGTTTCCTTTTTTAATTATGAGATTATTATCTAAAGAGATAGCATAACACAGCCAGGCCCACGTACTGTACATAGAGAAAACCCATCCAACAGGAATTCACAGAAATAGAAGAGTAGCTCATCCTCAGCTGCCCCTCATGGGGTTAAACCCAGAGACTAGAAGCTGGCATAAACCCTGGTGCAATTTTGCCTCTGTGTTTATTTTCAGTTATTGATTATTGTCTTGTCTGTATGGGGTCCATCTCCTCAGAAGCACTTTAGATGCCTCTGATAAACATTTAGAAAAGAGCAGCTCCACTCAGTCTTGGCACTGCAGTATCTGATTCTGGCTCAGAGGAGGAAAAAAAAATAAAATAAAAAACAACAAAAAAAGACATAATTCCTGTTTACTCCAGATTCTTTCATCTCAAGGAGCTGACTCTACATACACAGCCGGGCCATTATGAATCCCTCTCCTTATCGGACTCATTTCATTCAAAATTGGCCCATTCTGCACAACTACAAAAGCCTTTTAATGGAAGACAAACTCTTCTGATAATAATAACCAAAGTTCATCTCCCAAATGCATCTCCATATTTGGAGATTAAAATTCCCTGGACTCTATGTCCCATCTGCACATCTGAAAGGCATTATTTATAACATTCTGGGAAATACCAGCAGACCTTAAATCAGGAATAAATGTATCATTTTTTAACTATGCTCCATTCCCTGTAATTTCTTTCATAGCTAAATTACATATTTAGAACACAATGAAGGACACTGAACGGCGTGGAGGGGAACCACACCTTGAATCAAGGACCTCCTCAGTTGAATAAAACGTATAGTTTTCTGCAGACAACTTAGTTATTGTTAATGTAGTTAATACTGCAGGAAGGAAGGAGAAGCACTAATTATAGGTTGACTTTGTAGGAGCCTACGCTGTGATGGACCCCTTTAAATGACAATTTATGCCTGACCAGATACTATCGCTTTGTTTCCACAACAGGCTCTTTTTTTATCCGAAGCAACTTACAGTACAGACTAGCTGATGAAGCACGCTCACTGAACCCACTACACTATCTAGCTTCTTACAGCAGGGTCCGGACACCTCTGCTGTTGACACTGTCTGGGTGTGACCGCTGTCCTTTAATTTAGCTGTGGGGTCAACGGAAACCAGATAGGGAATTTTCACACTCTGAGAGCAAGCAAGCAAATCTATAGAACATACAGAACATCTTTATAAATGCAGATTTCACAAGACTTCAACTTTATCACTAAAAAATGTAACAGAGTCTAAGAGAAAGCATACGAGTTTTGGAAATGCTGGGAGATGGAAATGTCTCAACAGACTTCAAATTCCTCTTGTGCACACATAAGGTTGATGATACCAGCCAATGACAGCTGTTTCCCTCTTATTATTTCCACCTCCCAGCATTGTGAAATGCAAGAACTCAGTCATGTTCATTCCCATAATTCATAGCTTAGTCATGTCCTTAGAAAGACACCATCATGTTTAACATTGCATTATAAGATTCCCATAACTGTTTCAAGCACAAAGGCTGAAAATTGTTACCATCAAGTACATACTGTACATTGTTTCTCTTAGAAGTCTGGGGAAAAGGCATTTACCGATCACTTAAGTTCATAGCCATCATTGATCTCATTATATTTCAAAGTTTTCTGATCAATTCTTCTTGTTGAGTAAGATATTTCTCTAGGCGCTGCAAGGTACATTTCATTTTCAAGCATTTCCTCAGATTGATTCAGAAATTACCTTAATAATGACAGGAGAGCACACCCTCAGCAGATCTGATTACGGAACCCGGACTTTTTTAACATCCACTCGCTCTGTACACTGGAGAGGTGAATCACAGAACCGGGCAATCTCTCCCCACAGATAATTACTAATAGATCTTTTAATTAGAAACTGCAAGACATCAGCTAAATTAGTCTTTTAAAGGCCCGTATGGCTGATCCATCAGATGCAATTCGAGTCAACATCTCTGTATATAAGAATTCACTTTTCAATAGAACAGGTTTAATCAAGATCTGAGCACAGGTCTTCAAAAGTGCATTTAGCCGTCTCAGAGTTAAAGTTAAGCCCGAGTTAAGGATAGTCTCGTTGTGAAGTGCAAACTTGATAGCATTGTGTTTTGTAATTTTGGAATCTTATCTTTCATTTAAACTTGTTCTGTTTCAATGCAAAAAAAATGGCTGCTCAAGTCTTTCAATTAACCTTTTGGGTTGTTTGTTTCTAGCTCTGTTTCTCCCATGCTTCCAGCTCTCTTTTCAGATTCTGCACTGGAGCAAATCCGAGAGCCAGCTTTGTGCTGCTGCTGACTTGCTCAGGAGTAGTGAGAGACCAAATCAATTCATTTAAAAGACGAGTGAATAAGCGAGAGCATTTTCACAGCCTTATTCCACCTTGTGATGCCCTTCAGGGGTAATTTTACCCTTGATTCAAATCACATTTCTGATATTTGCTTTATATTACAGAAAATTGGAAGAAACAGTCGAAAGAATTTATCCGTAACCCGTAACAGCCCTGAAGGGGGACTCTCCAGATTTCCAGCATAATTTAGAAAATGAAAAGGTCCTGGCGAGTTATCATAATCTGTGCTCGTGCATTTTACACAGGAGCTGCTGCCCGAGTTTGAGCAAACAGACGTCGGGGGGAGTAGGCAACAGCCAGGCCAGCAAGCCTGCCCAGGGGGAGTCTCGCTCAGCCCCTGTTGTGGGATATTAGGCATGCCGGATTATAAACCAACGCCCTGTACAGTTACATGCCTTGCAGGCCAGCGCTCAGTTTCTCTTCATCCTCTGGCTGCCCTGTCCTGAGCGAGTGACTATGTGATTGCTTTATCAAAGTGGGAAATAGATGCCGAACACCGAGACCCACAGATCAGGACTATTTATTACCAATGCAGTCAGAGCCATTCAGCGTAGATGTGCAAGCCAGACACAGACATCTACCTTTCCCACCCCCCTTCTGGGAAGAAATAGAAAGCATTGAAACCTACTTGAACATCTACAGGTTGCTTTGCTAATCAGGAGGACTGTGCACAACTTTAGTTGGCGGGCAGCATCTGTAGGGGACAGACCTTCACAAACCACACCAGGTCTGCGATTATTAGACGCTCCAGCCCTGAGCACGTTCCTCCAACTCGGGTTCTCTCCGCTCCGGCAAAAATAGATTTGAAAAATGCTTCTTAGGGGGTAAGGCTGCATTGCTTTGGGATGTGAACGGCTCAATAAAATATACACATGAGGCCCAGGCAGCAAAAAAAAAAAAACAACAAAAAAACCCTTTTGACAATGTTAAGCCATGCAGCTGCTTTGAGGCAGCAGAGGGTTTTAATAATTTTCTTAGATGTCGGATCTCGGCACACAGATAGAAGGCTTTCCAAGGGTATGCAATGTCAGGGGTTGCCACACTACACCTGCGATGAGTCCAGCACACAGTGCAGGCTCTACTGGCATCATGCAAAAGAAGCAGAGGAGTCCTTTGAGAAATGACCCCCGCCCTGCTTGATGCAAACAGCATCTCACCCTGTACTCCCTGTGCATGCCATTAATGAAATGAATCCAGAGCTCATGGGATCGCTCTCTGCCCCACGGTCCGTTGCCTGGGCCATCTGTTTGATGTCTGCAATGCCACCCACTCTCATTCAGCCGAAGTGGGACTCTGCACTGGAGTGGCAGAGAATGTCAAGAGCCAAGACGACAATGGACGACCCAATTTAAGCAGCTTTATTCTGAGCACTTACTGTACATGATGACCAGGACCATCTTGAATAAAGAAGAAAAACTCCCCAAAATCCCCAGGTGTCAGTTTAAATCACAACTGGAGCCAGCAAACCGAACCCCAGACGCTTGATCGTTTTCTACGGGCTGGCAGGCAGATACTTGTGACGCACCTAACAAATACGAGGTTCAAAATTTGGAATCAGACCTTTTCTGATTATTTAATGACCAAGAAAAGAGTGGCAACAGAAAGTTAAAACATTTTGTTAAGACTACAGTCTTTGTAAATAGTCGTGCATAAAAATAAATACACAATGCCTATAAAACACAGCCACAGCCACACTAAGACATACACAAGAGCTCAATAAATCCCATGCAGTAAATGTCCCCTTGCTTTTAGATCTCAAAAGCATCAGAGTGTAGTATATTTAACAAGAATAAAGATTAAAAAGCTGGAGTATGCTTTACAGCAAAATATGTATTCATTATATGTCGGCGGAGCTGTATTACAGACAAGGGGAATGAGCGTTATCGATGTCCACCCGTGTCTGCAGATAGTGATGATAAAGGACAGGTCGAGCAACAAATGCCGTTTTCACTCAAACCGAAGGAGCATACTGGTACAATGACCTATCACTCGCACCGTGGCTCAGGTTCATGATTCTACACTGGGCTCTGGCAGAACAGAATGATTTTTCACTAAAGTGCATGATATATGAAGGGACCCCTTGTATTTTGGGGTGTATAAATTAAAGGAATGGTCCTCTCTGACATTCTAAATGACAAAATAAGAGGCACTTTAAGTAATTCCTTTGATAAAGCAAGCTGACCCGGGGGACAGGGATGAGCGATATAATCAAACGCACTTTTGCAGGGCACTGTCAGGACTATCAGTCTAGCTGTTCCATTAGGGATGAGCAGAGAGCGCATCTCCACCTGCCAAGGAAAGAGGCATTTAGCCTGTGGCTCAGGTGATCCCCCGCCTGCCTCAAGACAGCGGCCCAATAAACAAAGCAGGAGGGAAATGTCACAGGAGGTGGGTGACTGTGCGTTATTGATCACACCAAGGGTTATCGGCATTTTGGGAAGCCCGGTAGGGATATTTCTCACATTTCAACGGATGTTTGCTGTGCAGATATAGTAGACAAATTCAAACTACCATGACTAAAACTTGCAAAACCCTAAAAGAGAATCATGAGGCACAGTACGGTGTGGTTGGATAAATATATAAGATCAGATCACTTTATTGGCCATATACAATTTCTTGTATTAGGAATTTGTCTTTTTGCATACCCCAGCTTGCTCTCCATGAGAAACACAGAGAGGGAGAGAAGCTGGGGGTCAGAGTGCAGGGTCGGCCATTTATATGGCACCCCTGGAGCAGCTGGGGTTAAGGACCTTGCTCAGGGACCCAACGGGGTAGGATTTCTCTGCCGGCCGCAGGATACAAACCGGCAACCTTCCAGCCACAGGGCAGATCCTGAGCCACAGAGTCATCACATCGCCCCAGATAACTCATTCTACTATGTTTCCATTAAACAAGACTAATATGGACAGTCCACCTTGCCCACAAATGACTGGTTCCCATCTGCAACTGGTGAACTACAGCATGTTAAGGTTCACCACTTTTCCCAAGAGCAATAACAGTAAAGGCTTCTAGAAACGCAAACCCACCTCACACCTGTGGGCCCTGAACTCTAACCACTATACCAAAGCATGCATACAGAATCCTCTAAATTCATCCGTGCCCTTGCTAAACTGTAACTACAATTTAGCAAAGGAAATGCAGGTGAACACTATGTCAAGATTCATCCAGTAGTTTCATAAAGTCTCAGAATGTTTATGGAAGCTGGTGGAAGTCACTCTGATTGGCCCTTGGTATCGTAGGAGATTCAAGTATAAGCAGACTGTTCAGTACCATCATCACAGTGGAAGTCCAAAGATCTGAGGGAAAAGATCCAACTGCAATTATAAAAAGGGCTATAATACATCAAGGCATTCAAGGTTGCTGCCACAAGGAGAAGTAGCCATAAGAAAGGTTTATCCACAGTGTGGGATCAGAAAAGTCCTTCTGGAGGCTGACTGACACCCAAGGCAAAAAGTGCAAATCACTGGTATCACCAGGTCATCTCTAAGATTACCATTCGAGGCTGAATCTAAAGTCTGAGATAGTTCCACGGACAAATAACAAAAGAAAAGGCATGAGATTGCAGAATGATAACAACTTGAAATATTCCCAAGTCTAAACAGAGCCACACTGTCTCACCAACAGGATGAGTAGCACAGAAAGCTGAAGCTCGTGTTGGGAAACCTTGAACCAGTCAAGAACAGAAGTGGATCCCTCTTGCTTGAGGAGGGCTTTCTGTCCTCTGGGCCTGGTGTCCTAATCTGAATTGAGGAGCTGATGTGTGGTGAGCGTTCTGGCGCACTATGGCTGCTGTCGCATCATCCAGGTGGGGCTGCACACTGGTGGTGGTGGAGGGGATCCCCATTACCTGTAAAGCTCTTTGAGTGGACTGTCCAGAAAAGCACTATAGAAGTGTAAGCAATTATTATTATAGCAGATGAATTCCCATGTTTATCAAGATATTTCAGCAGAGCGCTGGATCCTTCTGTCGAGAAACTCAAGCAGAGTCACAGATGGACTTTTCAGTAGGATCACAATACAAAACCTGTATCCAACTCAATGAACAAAAGGCTAAGGGATCTTAAAAATCAGTGCTCATGACCACCATTATAGCCTCTTGCACAACGTGATATGGGCTGACTGTCAGTGCAGGCTGCACCACCTGGAAGAGTCAAGCAGGTCCTGGGTGGATTAGTGGTCACATCTCCTGCACTGAGAAGCTAAAGACCAATCAATGTCAAAGAGGGTTCACAAAACACTAATTGCACAATTCTGAATAAAACTGAACAGCATGTGTCTTACACAATATACATAAATATTTCTGACAGATCTTCCATTTTCAAATGCCATATGGAAAATCATGTGGTTTTGCATTTGCACAGTAAAAATACTGAATGCAGACCTGGATATGAATTAATTGGAAATCTGCTATAAATGAGGGCTTTACTAAGTTAGACAATGAAGTTTGTGTGTAGGACTCCTGTGCTCAATATCATTGCCTGAGCTTATCCATAATTAAGCATAAAGAATGCAGATGAATCTGACTACAGCAAAGGCTCTCAAATGTTATGCCCACATCTTATAAACTTACATTTCTGCAACATGAATAATAGTACAAATTACATCAGTAAATAAATAATTTAGATATTAATTAAATGCTGCACTGTAACTATGTGGGTCTAAAACCACAAGGCTGTATATTATGTAATTCCTGTAATGCAAAAATAGTTCTTGTATTTGCTGAACACCACCTTCTTTTTTTCCAAGAGCCAAATTGCAGATTTTATCAAATTATGTCACAAAAAACATAGGACACCTACAAAAAGAGGACATCGGATGGTTACTGGGGAACTTTGAGTCTGGTTAACCCAGACTTACATGAAAATGCACAGCCTGAAAGAACAGGTACCTTATGTTTGGATCGCATGTCCCTGTATTTTATGTGACCATTTTTCCACATTTTCTCGTCTTCCTGGCATCCGTTTTAATTTGCGTCATTTCATCTACAGTACATAAACAGGCACAAACCACATCTCTGACGTTCGGTCTCCAATATTAGAAATGATGTTATTGCACAGAAGAGATAGATAAATATCTTAAGTGTAAGAGGAATTAATAATCCCAGCACTTGAGTCTCCCCATTAGATGTTGACAGCTACCGCTACAGATGCAGGACAGGCACAAGGACTGTAATTCTGTCTCATTACAGTACCAATCCGCACTTCCCCTCCATCTCCTTAATTCATTTCTTATAGTTTTTCCTGTCGCCAGCTCTTGTTTTATTGCTTACTAACTTACGCGTTATGGTCTTAATTTATGGCCAGAATTGAGCCCCAGCAAATCATGGAATATTTTCATTGATTACCCTAAATTGTCTAATCTGCTGTATGTTCTTAGCTCTTGATTGGGCGCTACGTACTGATTGCCTCCCTCTAACTTAAAAATCAATCAACAGCAACAATGAGGGCTGCTGGATAAATCGAGTCTAATGCAGCATAACTGCAGCAAATATCCATCTAGGTCCTGTTCTCAATCAAATCTGTGGCAAGGTTTAATCCATAAACCATCTAATAACTTCTCATTTGAGCTCCGTGTGCACATGCAAATTTGTGATTCCTGCCTCACAGAAAGGCACTTTATTGCCTTAATACCAGGCTCTTACCCAAAAGTTGGTTGCAAATTTTTATTTATGATCCCTGTCTTTGCTTTGTATGATTTCGTGTAGGAACATTTCCTATTGCAATCCTTCAAATCTCTCCCTCAGCTAACTGAAATTATGAGGAACAAACAAAAGGAAAGCCAAAACTAAATGGATATAAAGCAAACCTAACTTTTTTTTTTTGCACACTACACCAAGATGGAATATGCTTCAGCTTTGCTCGCATTTTGCAGCTGTGCTTGTTATTAAAAACCACGCATGTATTGACTTGTGAAGTTAATATTACACAAATTAATTCAAAACACATAAAAAATATCTGCAGGATTTTTTTTTTCCTTTCGACAATTTAAAGCTGGAAATATCGCTCTTGGCAATGCTAAAACGCCATCTGATCATGCGGTTTCACCCCACACAGAGACGCCCTCCCGCATTTTGCAGTCTACTGCAATATCACAGATTCTCCCCAAAGTGCCAGAACTTTGTTCTGAACTTTGGGGTTCAGATACAAGGTGATACGGATAATTATAGAAAGCCCTGGAGTGGCAGAACTCCGCCACATTTGAGGGAAAATGACATGCAGTCGCTTTCGTTTAATTTCAAGCTAACTTACAAGGGATAAAAAAACAAGAACAATTGCCTTCTTGGCCAGGTAAAGGTTTTCTGAAGGCCAACAGCATTTTTTAATGAATTAATAAACATAAGACAATAAAAGCTGAAATCCTGTGCAGCAGGGAGAGAGATCAGCTGCTATCCCTGTGATATGAGGCTCTGAAAGGCATTGATTTTTATTCAGGGGGACAGAGTGCCAAGCGACCCCAGGAGCATGTTACCTACACAGGAATTATTTATAATCAGTGTCAGGGACGCAGAACACCAGCAGTTATTCAGGTCTGTCAGGTAGGCTCCAAAACATCCATCATATAGAGTTCAGTGTATCCGTCTGCCTTTCTTATGGGCTTAGATGCCTGCAGTAGCACCACTTAGCATTGTAATTTTTCTTTTCTATATTCACTGAACTACGAAAAGCAAATTTCATTGCGCTTTGCCTAAGCAGGGTAAAAAGACCTCTGAAATAAGTCAGCTAGTCCTCAGTCCTCACTAGCAGCTATGATGATAATGGAAGGAGAAGTCTGTAAAGGACAAGGAAAATGAAGCAAGTGTGAGCTGGACAGAGAGCTGTATAGATTGTTATTCGGGTTTCAGTCAAGCAGCACCAACCCTCACTTTTCACCTTAAAGTCTACGTTGGGGAACTTTCAGGTCACACAGACCCTCTCTGCTGCTCAGGTGGGAGAGAGGACAATTACAACTCAGGTATGGGGGCTGCAGGAGCATTTTAAAACTCCAGGACTGAAATGCAAATCTTTAACTTTGCTATTAAAAAGTAAGAATTCATATAACTTTCTCCATTCGGAATTTTATAGCTATGATTCCAGGTCACAAATGACCTTGAAAGAAAAAAGCAAAAAAAAAAAGTCTTTAATGTAAAAAAGCCCCACTCTGCAAGGGCTGGAATTACAGCAGAGGTAAAAAAAAGGGTAAATGTTTAATATGGAGTGGAAATTGTAAAGGGGCACAGAAGGCTCTTTTAATGGATCAGTTCTTGCTTGTTCTTGGCTCCAGAACTCACCAATTCCAAACATTTAAGTGCTGTGAAATTTCTGGCCAGAAACTGAAACTCCTTCCTGTGGTGAACTCTTGCATCCAGCAGGTGAACACAGTGTTTTCAGGGTTCTGAATTTCTCTGCAGAGGATAACTCAAAACCGGCTCTTCAGATCGCTTCTTTTCAATTTTAGGTCGGTCTGTACAGTTGCCTTTTGTTAAACAAAAAAAAAAGTATATCTTGCAACAAAATATTGGAATATTATTTTAAAAAATCTCCATCATATATTTTGATCCTGTTCCAAAAAGGAGGTGTGAGGTCGGCCATACAGACCAGACACATACTCACAAGAAGACTGGAGTAGCCAAAACGGTTTGAAGTCCGGAAGCAATGCCTTTAATCTGGAAGTTATGCTGTGGCCTGTGGATAAGCATATGGGATGTTATGTTCCAGACGCAAGACCAATTAAAGGAGAACCTGTAATTCCCAGGAAAGTATGGCAGATTCCTTGCTCCTGACACCAGCTCTAATCTCCCGCTATGGATATGCAGTTACAGGCCAAGCATCTCGGTGAGAATCGAGACTTAACGAGCTCACTGTGTTCGCTGATTAAAAGCACTGAAATATTTATGATGGATTTCCTGTTTTGTCTACCACACATCCCATTGGAACGAGCTATGATATATGATGTTTTATGTAACTAAAAGCGGGTTTACAAAAATGTAACGGTTTAATATGTGCTCTGTTCCTGGCACCTTGCAAGCCCAGGGCAGCTAAAATAACTTTATAATTAAAACAGATGTACAATAAGTATGTACAGAATTTGTAACTCCTAAAATATTGCAAAAATATTAGAACGGTAAAGGGACTGTGTAAGTGGTTAGCACAGTCAGTACTGCTGCCTCATGGCTCAAGTCTTTAGTTCAAGGGTTCAAGTCTTGGCTGGGTGACCTTCTGCGTGGAGTTTGAATGATCTCCCCAGGTTCATCTTTTCCCTGCCTCCCAAGAGTAAGCTCGACAGGAAATGTAACATTTTCTAAAGTTTACATTCCATGAAAAGCAGGAGCGACCCCAATAACATCAGGATATGCTCCTGGTGTAAAGAAAGGGAGAGCAGCATGCATTAAGGTCATAGACTCTAATCCCAGGTGTGACTCCGCTATTGTACTCTTGAGTAAAGGATTTTACTCAGAATTACCCTGTGGAATAAATGGGTCTCCAGTTCCTCGGTGTAATCACCAATTCATTCTCAATCGATTTATTCTGTTTAAATAAAGGTGTAAATAAAAAAGGCAGCTGTGGGACACCAATACAAGACTGAACCTTAACAGGCTGTGTCCTGTCTCCTCCCGGTCAAACACGCTATGTTTTCGATCATCTGGATTTATTAGGCTCTGTGAAACAAGACAATACCCCCTGAGAAACGACTGGAGGGGAGAGCATGGACAGCACTACAGCCTCGGCTTGCTGGCATTCTGGCCACTTTCCACACGTCAATAAATCCATCATACAGATCGATGCATCAGCTCATCACTAAAAGTTATCAGCTGAAGCCCTCCCCGGTCTGCACGCCCAATCACTATGTAAATCCATCTTCAATTCTCCTAACGAAGACAGACTCGGCTTTCATGTTGGTAGCGCAAGATGAAAGTGGGGAGGAGGGGAACAAATAAAGTGAACGAGCAAATATCACAGCACACACACACACACTCTCAGACATAAACACATTCACGACAAACCAGAACAGTGAGCAGCCTCCTTGAGCAATTTCCTTTGTCGGTTCACATCCCTGCCCGCTCAGAAATTTTATTTATTTTTTTTAGCGAAAACATCAAGCACAGAGTTGAACTTGTCATATTTTCCAAGGTTGTCTAAAAAAAAAAGCCTGGTTTCTTAAAAACTACTTTGGAGAAGGTGTGCAAACATTTTGACGAAACTTTCAAGGGCAGTACTGCGCAGATTTATTTCTAAAGGGAATCACACAACAGTTTACACTTCTACATGTAATGGAAAACAATCTTAAAATGTGTTAATTGCCAAATAAGGCATATTTAGAACATGACTAGGGATGGGATTTAATCTGCAAACTGGAACGTACACGTATCTGTCGCTGGATACATATCTATGGCAAGCGGTAGACTCCCACAGACCCCTACACGCCACACAGAGACCTGTGTCCATCCTGTGCCAGGTTATTGCTTGGTTATTAAAAAGCTGACAGGCGCCAGCATCGCTCTGCCAAGGGGGACCTCTTACAGTGACATCTGTATCCCTGTCAATTACTGCTCTGCTCCCAATCTCCCAGGCTGTGCCGCGGGGAGCCCGCGCCGATATCATTTTCATACTGACGCTGCCATCACCCAAACAAGCCTGAAAGGGCCTTCACTGTGATGGAATAGGTGGAGGCAGTTGTGCTTTCAGCCTGGGAGTCATTATTTAAAAAGACAGAGAGAGAGAGAGACAGAGAGAGAGGAGTGAGTGAAAGGGAGCAGGTAGAGAACAAGAGAGAGAAAAAGTAGGAGGTGGGAGGGTTGTTAAGAGAGAGAAGAATGGGGGGGGTGGGCTCTGCTGTGCAGGTGCTTTATCCAGGGAAGGGAGAGAGCGCAGGGAGACAAATGAATCCAGCAGGCATTCGGTACACAGCGGAGATTGCTTATCGATCCAGATCACAATATTCAGGCTGGCCCTGGGGAGAAGGCTGAGAATTTTCTGAGGGAGTTAATAACCTGGCAGCTGAGCTGTCTTGTCCAATTCACTGAAGGTAGAGCCCTAATCAGGGCTGGATTCCTTTTTCTGTCTGCGGAGGGGGCTTCTCTCCCACTCCCTCTCTCCCCTCCTGCAGCCTGCAAGCCTCCCTCTCTTCCACTCCATCGCGGCTCTGACAGTGATTGAAATGACAGGCTATAGAAAGAGGCTAATCAAATTGTTTATTATCAGTCTGAATCAATATGTATGGATTGTTAAAGCATCAAAGTCAGCCCCTAGAAAAGTAATCGCCATAGCACACTCCCAGCTGCTCAGCCAGAGAAGAGTCGGGGAAACATTTCTACATTTTAAATGACTTTCACTTTTACTTAAGTCCTGCTGACCCTCTGGGGTCACCTGACCACGCTGAGATGACGAGGAGCAGGAGGAGATCTCCCCGCCCCCCCCCCACAGCTCCTGGGAACTGGAATGCAATGCATTTCTGTAACGGCTACACACTATCAATCAATCAAACACAAAAGTGCTTCGCTTTTAGATAAATGATCACAAAAGATGTTATTAACATGCACAACCAGTAGGGCGAAATGGGGTCTGTCTGACCCCCAGATGTTTCAGTATGGAACTATTTTTGTCAAGCTGAGCCTATTGACCATCTATCATATTCCTTCACACTGCATCACTGTCTTTGAGGACAGAGCACCCTCACCCTGTTTTAACCTCTGCTGCTGTTCAGCACGTTGTTATAAGAAATCGGAAAGACCCTAAACCCCCTGCTTTAGGATTAAGATGAAAGATGTTAACAGCACATTTGTATAAGTTACAAACTACCATCACGTTAAAAGTGTGGAATACAGACAAAAGGCCAAGGGAAAACAATTAAGAGCAAGTGCATCTCTTGGCATTCATTAACCCCTTGGAAATACAACTTTCCCCACTTCCAGCATCGCCCTAAACTCGCCCTTCGCTCCACTGCGGCCCCAACCCAGGGACGAAGGAGACTCGTATGATAGAACAAGGGTGCTCATGGACACCCCAGGAAGAGATGCTGTATTCCTCAGCAGGCAGGCAGGAGTATCGGAATCTGAAAAGCTAGTGGGTGAGAATTCATTACTCTCTGCCTTTGGAAGGTCTGAATTTTCTTGGTGGTGGTGATGTTGGGGAAAAAGAGGGGACTGAGATTTTTCTCCACCATTTCTCTAAGGCAGGGGTCCCCACATCCGGTCCTGAGGGGCTGCGGTTTAGCAGATTTCAGAGATGTTTTTACATCACCAGCTTTTTAAGACCAAGTCTTGCCAATTACTCACTGGCCAATTACTGATAATGGGTTCAATTAGGTAATTAAGTGCTCAGATGGAAAGGGAAACCAGGACAGGAGTTGTGTGCCCCTGGTCTGTGTGCTGTCCTCTCCAGGGGCGACTCCCATAGAGAGACAGCGGAGGCTCTCAAGCCAGGCCTTGGTGGAGAAGACCAGACAGCTCTGCTGGAGGATGTTACTTACGGCTGGGGGGGGAACAGTGGGCGGGGAAGGTACGGCTGGTGTCCCGCACTCCCACCTCCTGCGCAGCGCAGTTTACACGCATTCATAATTCATGGGCCCAGGCGATGGAAGTTCTTACAGTCCTCGCAGATTAATCATTCATGGTGTTCTCGTGAACACGTGCGCGAGACAGGCTCGTTCTCTCGCTCGCTCACGAGGGTTATCTCGTTAACCTGCAACCAGACACCGCCAACGACTGGTCTGATATCCATCTAATACCAGCAGCTGCGTCGTCCACTGCGGAGACTGCGCTGTATTATTCATGAGGCTGGAACACCTGATTAGACTTCTTTACAAAGAACTGGAACAGGTTAGCAAACTTTTCTGTCATTAAACACCAACTAACACGTTAAAACATTTGATCAGGACAAGATCAATTGTATCAAGACTGTAGATGTAATTTGACTCAATATTGCAATGACGTACTCTCAATTACCATGTACCAAAATCTGGCATGTTATAGTAAAAACACAATACACCCACAATTGTATTAAAACTACAAAACTGTAGTTTTGCACAATTATACAAAACTACTCGCAGTCAAGATAGGAAATTGGCTCATCTTTACTCACACAAAAAAGTAATCAGCCCTTTTTTCTAACAACAAGCACGTGCAAAATCTAACAAAAGTTTTACTACAATGGGTATTCAGGTTTCCCTGTGATGAAACAGCAAATGTTTAAAATTAAAAAAAAACTTTCCCAGGAAATTTCTGCTCCACATCAAAGACACACACTCCGCTTGTCCTCTGAGTGGCTAAACTATCTCCAACACAACTAGAGCGTCGATCAAGCGTGGCTTCACTCTGCAGATAAGGCATTACTTCATATCAGCGTGCTGATAATGAGAACAGTCTGTTTGTCATATTCAATATGTGTGTGTATTGCTGCAGAGGAAGGCAACAGTAAGAGGATCCCTCAAGCTTTCTTTGCAATAGACTCAATTAATACATGCTAGATTGCAGATAACATTGTGGCTAAAAGTAGATCTTTTTAAAAACCACTTAATCCTGCGATAGAATGTGCAGCTCCTGCCTGTTCCTGTGTAACACAATCAAAGGTATCCAGGCAGTCTCTGGTGGACTCATTAGCTGGCTATTCAGAAGAACCCAGCCTCTGGCTCTTCCACAATTAGCTGGCCGGAATATTCATAAAAAACTCTGTATTATTGTTATGATTATTGTCTCAAAGTGGAAGCTCCTTTGCATCCTTTCCTCACCATAGTGTATTTAATCATACCCTTTTATAGGCAAAGCACTAACTTGGCCATACCTCTCATTAGAGTCTACTGGGGCAGGGGATTGGGATCTTCCATACTGCACAGAGAGCTGCCGTAATTTCAACCACTATCTGTTCTGTTCAGCCCGAGCATGATGACTTAAGATCGCCCCCCCCCCCCACTCCCCACCCCAACACACACACACACACATCTCCCCCTGAGTTTTCTGCAGGGGTGTTTCACGCTGTGTTTATATCTACTGTAGCTTCAGATGCAAGCTTCTCAGCCCATCCTTATCCACAGAGGACCATGATATTGAAGACATGAGCTGACGTTTCCAGTTTATTTCAAGAGGAACTCTTGTCGCAGATTCCAATCCTGTAATTAACCTCTGCTGGACTTTTTGCCTCCCTAGCAGACAAAAACTTCCTAATTGGCATGAAAGCAACAAGGTTGTGAATATACCAGAAGCCAGTTGCTCTTTATTGAAGTTTATACGAGCGATAGTGCTCATAACATATGATAGCAAATGAAATTCTAATAAAAAGCTCTCAAAGTTACTATTAACCCCTATATTTAAAGGCAAACTTCACCCCCACTGCTCTCAATTCCATAACATTTTGGAAAATCAAACAAACATTTCCTTTGTCTTTCATGCATTTAAAAATGTAATCAAGATTTCATCAAAAGGACTCACACAACTCCTTAAATGTAAGAGCAGAGAAAGAAAATGGGTAATAAACAGACCGCTGGGGAGTGAAGCGACATATTGATGTGCCTGGAAATCCCTCTTGCAAAAAAAAATAAAGTGAAGAATTTTCATTCTGTCCTCTCTGGGCCTCCAGAGCGTCAGAGGGGATGTGTGGCGAATTATAGCTGGTGTCTATTAGTTCCTTTCAGGGTTAATATTGATGCAGATATTATTTCAATCTGCTGTGTCACTTATTTGAAATATTATGTCCGGGAGTAGCTACAGCAGTGAATCAAATCAATTGATAGAGCAGTTAGCCTCACAGCCTGGGCTGCCGCTCCTCCGCTGAGCAAGCATGAAATATTATGGAGACTGTTCTTTAAAGTGATCTCTTTATCATCGTTTGTCTGCGGTCGGGGTGATTTTATCCTGCCTTTCCCTCCCTCTTGGGCACCAGCTGTCATAACTCAATCAGCCGAATAATGCTGCTCACAGCACCCCTGTACCCGGGTGCCGAACCTGTCAAGGACAGCATCCAGAGAACAGCGTTTATCCCTCCTGACAGCCTCCTTCTCGGGGCCGATATTTATGTCACTTTATATGTGTATGATATGTATTTCTGAAGTGTAATTAGGACCCCACTTTGGATAAGATAGATAAGCACGGCCTGCAGCTCGGATGATTAAGACATTGATTTGTATCAGCTTGGACTGCTGGGGAGAGCAGGGATATGACAAGCTCCATCACTCAAGTGTCTCTGCTCCGCGCTTATCCAGCAGTTTCCCCATGTAGGGAAAAAAGCCGCACGCAGCCCATTCCAGAGCTCTGTGACGAAAGGGTTGGTTCTAAAATTCTAAGGAAGAGGGCAAAAACAACTTGTCTTTTTTATCAAGTTTCTTAAGGAGCTATTCCTAGGGGCAGGCTTTCATGTCATGTATCTGCTGGAGCTCAGCTGCGATGGAGACTTGCACAATAGTAATTTGAGCTACTTTTGTGGGACATTTAAAAATTTAAAAATTAGGATAAGAACACAGACTGTTTGACATTGTGCTCTTAGTTTTAACAGAGATAAATGATTAAGATGCAAACCTGCCAAACCACAAGGAAAGCAAATTTAAGAATTGCTCTGTATTTTCTTTTATAGTGCATTCGGTTTTCCAAGTCACGCAGTTTCACAGATGTTTCTTTTCACATGATCTCTCCTACAGGACAACCGCAGAAATACAAGGACTCTGGGCAGCCAGAACTCTTCAGACAATCTGAACTCCTCCAGTACTGAATAATCACTTTTAAGAGAGATCACTTTATTAGCCCTATACAATTTCTTGCATTAGGAATTTGTCTTTTTGCATACCCCAGCTTGCTCTCCATGAGACACACAGACACAGATAGAGAGAAGCCTGGGGTCAGAGCGCAGGGTCAGCCATTGTACAGCAACCCTGGAGCAGTTGGGATTAAGGGCCTTGCTCAGGGGCCCAACAGAGTAGGATTCCTCTTACGGCCGCAGGATTTGAACCGGCAACCTTCCAGCCACAGACGCAGATCCTGAGCCACAGAGCAATACTGCATTATACAAAGCCTCAAAAAGGACTTGACTTTAAATAAAATGCCATGTATTCGTACCAATTCCCGATCAGTGCTGCCCTGTGTGATACTTGATGAGAAATCACTAACAGAGTACATTCCCCGTGTTGTACTAAACAAGCATGTCATGACATGGAAATCAGGGTGATGTTATCACTCTCAGCTGTTTTTTTTTTCCTCCAAAACTCACCTCCCGACTTCCAACTCTAATGGCTGCACTGTGGCCTAGTTGCTACTTGCCAAGAAAGACTCCGAGACCTGAGAGGAAAGAGAATGCATTATTTAAAGCAGAGACACTAGTATCAGACAGAACTGCAATCCTGATCTCTTCTGTTCGCCCCACTGATATTACATCACTCAGAGTGGAAGGTATACAGTGGAAATAAAGGATCTTATCCTCTGTAGCAGATCCAGGACGTTTCTTTGGAAGGAGCAGCGCAATACAGCAGAGGTGACTTCGTACTGGGCCCAGTACTACACTACACAGGAGGAAGGCGGGGGTGTAGTGAACTATAAAAATAGTTCACTACATAAATAGTGAACTATCATAAATTTAGTCATAAATAAAGCTGTGTGGAGAAATGGGCCCAGACCATCACACACCATATCAGCCTCCAAGGTTCTGCATGATGCCTTGAATTTTGTTTTGGCTTCTAGAAATGGAGGTGGCAAATGGACATTTCCTAAACTAAGTGGAGTGTCTTTTTTTTAAACAAAACCTTGTGGCGGTACGGTTTCACTCAGCAAAAGAGCCCTTTCTTTGCTCTCTGTACTGTGATGGAATTTGCTGCAAGGAGCTGAAGAGCTATTCCTCTTCCTCAAGTGGGCAGAAAGTTTCCAGCGCAGTTAAAGGGAACCTGTGCCACAGACGGAGAGAGTCAGACCCATCCCCGCTACCTGCACAGCACTGTCCACTCAAGTGCTTCCACACACCGCACTCACGCAGACTCAGACACCCAGAAGGCTGGGAAAAGACACTGTGACTGACCCTCTTTTGTCATCCTGCCTACATGGAAGTAATCAAGCGATGCTAAAGAGGCCAGCAAGAGCATGGATTACCATTACTTGGAACAATTTTTAAAAGCAAATTTTAAGAGTTTAAAACAGAGCTTTACTGGCTACCATCTGTAAACACTGGATCCCTAAATTCCTGCAGATATATTTATGCGCATGGCCCCGACACACACTTTAACTTAATTCTCTGTGCTCAGTGATACATGTGAGAGTCAAGATGGCTGTCCCTCCAGCAGAGAGATATTGCAGTGGTATATCACAGGAACAGTGGGTCTGCTGGTAATTACTAACCCTTTGGGCAGAGGACAGTCAGTAAGGCATGAACCACAGCCCTGATGATAATAAAGCAGATTTATGTCTGAACACAACACATAGGACTCTCATTTACTGCTCTTTGAGGAAGAACAAAAAATGTTGCTAAGTTACTGTTTCTAAATGCTGCCAGGGATGCATGCAACTTGAAAGCAACAGTTAAAGGGATAAAAAAGAAAATCACAGAAAGAAAAAAGCTTCAAGCGCATACAAACCCAGGACAAAAGAAAAAGAAAAGGTATTGAAATTCTCTTGTATTTGTCACCCTTAACTGAAAAAAACAGTATTAGGACTTTTTATGGATCAGCATTAATCAAAATCTATTTAAATAAAGCAGACATGTAACGGTAATGCTGAAACTGGAGTTAAGATCCGTTAGGTATCTACAAGGGCCACAGAGGTTCCAGGCCTGGACTGGGGCTGCTATGCGATGCCCATCATTCTCTGGGCAATCATGGCTTACTGCCTTTCAGGCCTGAACACTGCCACCTCCTGACACTGTTACACCTCTCTGCAATTACGGTGAACAGCGCTAACCACTGGGGAGGACCTTCTGCGTGAAAGTCCAGTGAGTGCTGCTCGAGATTAATGAGATTAGAATCACAGCTCCAAAATACACTAAAGCGAAAGAAGATGCAGGTGCAACCACATGTTCCTCTCTCCTGTTCACAGGGCCGTCACAGTTTTCTCTCAGAGGACTCTGCTCCAGCGCTAGATCTTCAGTACCGGTCTGTGTTCCACATTGCCGTACCGCTGATTCTGGGGGCAGGGAATGAGGATCTGGGGGTGCACAGTGCCTTGTTTGGCACCTCCCTCGCTGGAGGCGAGTGCAGCCCTGGTCTTTCCTCAGAGGCCCATTCGCCTGCAGGGGGGGGGGGGGCCCTGGGTGGCTCTTCACACCCCCATAACCCCCTGGGGCAGCGCTCTGACCTTTCGCCTCCCACACAGGACCATGAGGCTTTTCACGTCACTGCGTAACCCGCCGTTGTCCCTGACCGGAGCGTGTCTTCCAGCAGGCGGGCCGGTGTCTCAGGGCCCGACGCAGCCGCATCACAATCGCTTTTCTTCCGGTACCAACATTCCCCATTTTCCACGGCATCAGCACCAACCCTTCTCTCATTTTGCACAGGACAAACATTCGTGTCAAGCAGTTTTAAACTCACGTTTCTGTTGTCTGGATACAGTTTCCGTGTGAATTTACTCACCGGATTTGAATTGTTTTCCACTGTCTTTTAGTACTGGGACGCGTGAGCGAGGGAGTTAGAAAGACTTCAGGGTTAATGTCCCATTTCAGGTGAGGAGCACCTGACGCCCCACAGAGGTCTCCACGCTCAAGACACAGCTGTGCTGGGGGCCCCTGCCGACAGGCCTCAGCACTGCAGCGACCTTACCAGAAGTCACGTCTGAGCTACGCTTGGGAAGCCAGCTCTCCCTCTCCCTGCAGCACTGTGAACTGCAGAGTGGGCTCATTCCGAAAAAAGGCCTGGCTAAAACATCAATCACGCTTTGTGGGCGAATCTCCCCCTGCGGCTCGCGCACCTCTGCCTTACCCAGACCGCGCTCCCTGGGGTCCCTGACCGGTCCCTCGCTGCGCTCTGGGGCTCACCTCTGCAGCTGCTGGCGGCCCTGTTCTGCTCCGGGCAGCTGTTTCACTTTAGCGCGGGCCCTGACGGGTTTGCTCTGCCTGCCTGGCTGCGCTCGAAGCCAAACCAAACCACAGAACCAAACTTCGGCCAGCGCACTCCCACAAAAAGGCTATATTTAGGTCCCCGCGTGGTGCTGGAATACATTTTGCAAATTCCTTTTCTCAAGTTTGCATAATGCGCCCCAGTATACAAGACCAAAATCCCTGCTTGGTACAGTTCAGCCGTATTTGTTTATCCCAGACCATGGGATATGGTAGTTCAGCAAGGCTTCCCTTTGTACTGGCACGAGTGTTCAATAAATTTTATTACGTCTCAGTCTGGGGCCGGCCTCCCACTGCGTTATTTGATTCACATGCAAAAAAGTCTTCACCCTCCAGAGTCACCATTTTTGGTGTTTCAGGGCAGATGAAAACTCTGTTGAAGATTAAGTTTCTCACAATCCTTCTTCTGTGTTCTAGGTTAACCCCACCATTCAGGAAGTTCCATTTTTATTGGCCCGCACAGATGAAAGTTTACAGTAAAGCTCACCCTATTTTTTTTCCCCAAATTTTTAACCAAGTCATTTTCTATCTTATCTGCCGTATTGTGATGTTATTGTGGTTCTTGTTTTCTGTGGTTATCATACACGTTTACTTGCAAACCGACCAAAAAAAAACAAATGCAAACTGAGAAACGAATGCTTCTACATTATCTTGAAGATGGAGTTAAAACAACAGCAGCAAAAAAGCAAAGCAGCCTTGAATCCAAAGAGGCAATATGTGTCGCAGCTGTATAGTGAACAAGCCCTGTTTCTGCATCGTGCCGTGTGAATTCAGCTCCGTGTAAACTGCGGAGGTCTGTGTGATGTCCGCGCTTCACAAACCTTGTTCTATATTATCAGCCACTGATAACAGCATGGAAAGAGTGAGACTCACAAGCAAACGGTTTGGGGGCTTTGGTGCTATCTCAGGAAAGACAGATATCTAATGGTCTGCTCTCTCTAAGGACTTAATAACCTTTCAAAAAGTTTTCCACAGATTCCCCTGAATAGAACGAGATTAATGCATTTTGTCAGCAATGTAACCAAAGAAAAGAGCCGGTGAAGGGGCAGTTTTCAGGCTTTCAGACATGGGTTGTGGGCAAACAGCTCTTTCCCCTGCTCATTCACTTCTCAGAGCTCTGCGACACTGGCTTCACGTATAACAAACTGGCGCTCTTATACATTCATCTGCGAGTTACCTGTAGGCGGCTTAACCAAATGACTCGTTTAAAAGATTGGCAATCTTTGGGTCCCAAAAGATGTGAAAATATGAGGCTACAATTCCTAATACAATTAGCTTGAAAGATGAAACAGAGGAAGAACATGGATTTTGTTTTCTTTGTGACAAAATAAATCTTCCCAGGAAAAAAGTGGTCCCTCTGAACTAACTGCAACTTTGTTATCTGTCCCCGGTCTGTTTTGCAGGAGAATGAAGGTATATAAAACATTTAACACCATCAGGAAAACAGTAGAATGATCGGGTTTTGTTTGTGCAGCTGTCAGAAATGTTTCAGCTCCACTTTAAAAGCATACCGTTCTATGACATTTCAAATACACACAAGGCACAAACATATATTTGCTTTAGCTCACAAAATATGCAAATGAATCTTTGAACAAAGACCTTGACATCACAGGGGAATGTCCGGATGTGATGGTAACACAGTAAATTGCTATGATTCATCCAGAATTCGTCTCTAAAATTGAATTAGGACCAGTACTTTGTCAGTTGCCACCTGTTGCTCATCTTCACTACTCAGGGCTGAACAAAACACATAATTACAGAAGCTGCCTCTTCCCTTCTTACTCAGAGACAGATCGCACATTTACAAAAGACACACCAAAGACGGCTTTAGTCTTGAAGTCTGAATCATGCATAAGCTGTTAGCGCTTTAATAATATACCTCCGAGATGCTACAGCAGCTGGATTTCTAAGTTTAATCTAGTGCAATTTCAAAACATTAAACACCTTTTTTCAAATATTCTGCACCTTAAAGTCAAGTGAGGATGGTGAAGTTAAACAGGCAAGGCTTTTTAGAAAACTCGTGTTCCTCCATAAGAAACATCATTTGAGAAATCTGCAAAGTAAATGAACAAATAAGCCACAGTTAATATATTTAACTTTTATCTTTGCTAGTTTCACCTTAACCTTATCTTTTTTAAGTTTAACCTTATAACCTTATATAGAAGAAACGGGGCACATAGCAAACATCATGCTTTGCTACAATTAATAAAAGCAGGCTATGCAAGTGAGCATTTATTGTCACAGAATGAAATGGCAGTTTTATGTAGATGACAGTGCTCTGTGCTGTTTATTTCACACAGGTTCTTTTTAATAGATATAGATCAAGGAGGCTGAAATATTCCTCCAATACATTTCCAAGAACATTTCAATTCTAACGACCAGTATCCTGGCTTTCAATTACTTTAAATACTTTTCCTCTTTGATCAAATTTAATTAAAGGCAAGCAATTAGCAGACCAAAATTAGCAGCATCTAAATGTAGCCATTTACTTGATTAAAGTTACATGATTAGACTGAGGTAAGCTAAAACCAATACTTTTGTAACAAAAGCAACTGGTTTAGATTTTACGTGTAAGGTAAGCCACATAGCGTGAAAGAGCATTAAAAAAACAAATAAAGAACTTAAGACAGCATGTGCTGACACACTTCCACACAGTCATATGCTAAATGACATTTAAAGCATGTTTACTGAACGACACTCTTCAGTACAGAGAACGGTGAGCAGTGCCTGCGTCTGAGGAACTGACATGTGGTGCCTGTGCTTTTTGTGTGTGTGCACAGAACTACCCACAGACACCCTTGCGAATCAGGCAGGACTCTTTACACTCCCTAAACTCAACAGGCCAAAACCATCCAAGGACAAACTAAATAAACCCACATCAATAGCAGACACATCCAGAAACAGACAGGAGCTTGATTGCTTGCTGAAATCTAACTGATGTAGGCATCCACAGGTCACATACTGTTAAAACTTTGACGTGTGATTGTTTTGAGCAAATCACGATGTTCTCGCAGAATAACAGCGAAGGCATAATTCTCCAATTCTAACACCAGTCAGCACAAACACCCCAATGACTGCAGTACAAGATAGTGGCTTCCTGCAAGCCCAGAAATGTCCAGTATAATGCCAGTGAACTCTGAAACACAGCTTCACAATGTCTTCAGCTTTAATGTGTGCCTGTATAGGTCCTCACTGGTTGGAAAACAGGCTGCTGTCACTTGTATCAGTGGCAGTGGGACAGAAAGCATGCCAGTCCTCGGTTGTGTGGGGAACCTTTATATCAGACGTCATAAGGTCCCAAGGCATTTGTACAATCAGTAACATTTCACAGAGCCACTACTTCTAACAAACAATTAGCTCAAATTGACCAGTGTTTTTTTCCTGTTTTCCTTTCTTACATTTTTTTCCCTTTCATGCATCTCATAGTCTTGATATGAATAATGAGGCAAGGGGTTAACGGCAGGTCACAGACAGCTTGCTATCTCCCTGGTTATTTATTCAGCGAAATGAGAAATTGATCACATTATTGCGTTAAGAAGAACCTGATTCATTATAATCAGCTCAGTATTGGCAGCTCAGGCTGCAGGCAGGGCTGCCACATTAGTTATGCCTGAGCAGGCATAGGTCAGGACTGCTCAAGCCGGTTTACAACTTAGCTTCACCTTCCTGACCTTTTGATGACCACTTTACGAAATGGAGGGGAGCAGACAAAAAGGGCAGGGGGCTATACTGCTTACAGGGCAGAAGTACCACATTCAGAATCACACCTCCTGATAAAACACCCCAAAAATTATTGAACTGGGCTGGAGTCACCAATCATTGACTTTGTATTCACCCAGTTTGGAAGTTCAGTTGCTTGAGACTGCTTGACAACTGCCCCACCTGGGGAGAATAAGGTCCACAGACACGCCTCTCCGACACACCTCCTGTCAGGACCATTCGTCTTTCTGACACTCGGCGAGCTCCACAGAGTTCTGAGTGGAAGAGCAGCTCATCACTAACAACACCGAATGCTCACAGCTGCCCAGCAGGGTCCTGGAATCTCCGTCATGCCAAAGGCTGTGAAAACTCTGGCCATCTGAAGCCCATCAGAGCTCTGTCAACTGTGTGTCATACACCTGAGGGAATCCTGCTTGGTTAATTAACTTCATCTTGAAGTGGGGAAAAAAAGCAGATCTCTAAAGGACCAGTTCAAGATTATGCATGTTTCATGTCATAACAAAAACTGTGTGTACTTCTTTATTGACAAAGAGAGTCAATATTTATTCTCCTTAGACAGTACTAGCAATGCTCTTTCTCCCTTGCAAATGTTGAACATTCTTTAAGAACCTAGTGGGGTACAGGAGCAGCCAGGTGTACTCAATAAAGCGTTTATGCAAGGTAAGTCATTATGGCGCATGTCCAGAGGCAGTTGGCACTCATCTTGTGCCCATTCATGGCAAAGATGCCCAGACACGATGCCCACTTTCATGCCCACAGACTATCTGTCATTTCAGACAAAGAGACAGGCTGTGAATGGGAAAGCCATTGCATCAGCTTGAGAAGTTCACCATTCAAAATGAATATTTGAATAAATAGCACTTTTGTCAAATACATACAAAATGTAAAGTACATCATTTACACTGGTCATTTTTGTGGCTTAGGTACAATACTCAGAATAGATTGCTCCTTTGACCTTCATTGTGGTTTGAGAATGACATTAAGTATTTGCAACATTTATAGTATGCAACAAAAATTAATCTTTGGACAAGCAGACAAGTAACTTCTTTCAGACCTTTATAGACCTCACCCTTCACAGTTCAGAAAAACACCACGTTTCCCTCTCCCCTCCACAAGGCCAGCAGTGTTCCTGTGCGGCTGTTTACAGTGAAAAACATCTGCATTGAAATTATTCCACTTCCCCGGGCTTGAATAAAATCACTGCGCAAAAAAACAACAACAGGAAGAAGGTAATTTTTACAATAGCTGTGCTTAAACGTACGCAAGAATTTTCAAGAAGAAAAAAATGTAGATAAACTGTTAATGTATTACTTTACCGCAGTGTGAAATGACATCCTCCCTGTGTATATTTATATCAGCGAAAATCTCCCAACCAGATTCTCACTAGAGATTCTGAAATTGAGCACTGAGTAACCAGTGTTCAGTAAAAATAACCTGAACACAAAGGAATATAGTTGCATTTCCATAATAAGTAAAAAAATGACATCCATGCAAACTAACAACAAGGAAGAACACACTGCCTCAATGACCCCTGGCACGCCAGTCTCAGCTTGCTCACCCCTCAGTTCCAGGCTTGACAGTGTTCAGCCCTGCGGTGCATGACATCATGTCTGCTGCTCTATCAGAGACTTCGTGGCTCGTGCCATGCTCAACACGCTAGAGATCTGAGCAACTGGCACAGAGATCCCTGACTTCCACACACGCACAGCTCAGCACAGAGGGATGGTGTACTGCTGACGTGAGCTGGAAGGCACTGGCTTCAACGAGGAGCTGCTCTGGACCCAGGAAGTGAGAAACTGTGAGAAACTCATGAAAACCGTACTCAGGACAGAACGTGGGACCATGATTACTGAGAAGACATATTTGTTTGCAGAGAGGACCTTTCAAATTCAAGTCAGTGAGTTTTAGGCTAGGCTGAAAAATTAACTAGGACAAACACAACAAATTCAGATTCTTCAAGCATGGCCAAGTGTCTCTGTGTAAATTTGTGCTTTATAAAGTGCACAAACTCCTGCTGGACTTTACTGCAACTCCAAATTCATTCAGTTTATGACTGATCTTTAACCCTGGCAACATACACATCTCCATAAAACCATCTAAATGCACCTCAGATGAAATGGCTATTTGATGATTTTCAAAACTCAAGCTCTTTAACTAGCTTCTAACAGCGACCTAAAAAAAACACACATTTGAATGAGAAATCAAAAAAACATACCCGAGTAGGAATTGCTATGCTATGAGGCATAGCATAAATTATCAATAAAAAACAATGCAAATTTACAAACTGTCAGCATGACATAATTTGCATTTAGTGTCTTTTAAAAAGACAGTACTGAAATGTAAATAGGATATTTGATTGAACAGCCAAAGATCATTATTACAGCTTACACTGCTGGCAAGTCCATTCACCCTGTCGATACCTCCCGCTCATGCTGCCCTCAGCACAGCACATGGCTCATTGTTCACAGTTTCCTGTGCAATATGTGCTCATCAGTCAGGGCCTTCCTGCTGAGATCACCCCACCCACCCCACTTCCAGGGCACCAGACCCCTCACCCCGCAGGCATGCAGGCAAAGCACTCACTGGGCAATTGATCTGCCTAGCTAGGGGAGGTTCAAAAACACACAGGGTTACACTCGCTGCACCCCATTTCCAGCAGGTAGTGAAACACGTCGCACAGGTACACAGAGGTGCCACACATGGGTACTGTACACTGGTACTGTACACAGGTATACATAGGTACTGTACCTGGTACTGTACACACAGGTAGTGTAATAATAATTTATAATAATAATTGCTTACACTTATATAGCACTTTTCTGGACACTCCACTCAAAGTGCTTTACAGGTAATGGGGATCCCCTCCTCCACCACCAGTGTGCAGCCCCACCTGGATGATGCGACGGCAGCCATAGTGCGCCAGAACACTCACCACATACCAGCTATCAGTGGGGAGGAGAGCAGAGTGATGAAGCCAATTCATAGATGGGGATTATTAGGAGGCCAAGATTGGTAAGGCCCAATGGGAAATTTGGCCAGGACGTTGGGGTCACACCCCTACTCTTTTTGAAAAACGCATCCGAAGGACAGCGCCTGTTTACAGTATAGTGTCCCCATCACTATACTGGGGCATTAGGATCGCACAGTGATCGCCCCCTGCTGGCCCCACTAACACCTCTTCCAGCAGCAACCTTAGTTTTTCCCAGGAGTCTCCCATCCAGGTACTGACCAGGCTCCAAGATGGAACAGAGAATTTGTCAATATAGGAAAAGACCATTCAACAACAGAAAGAAAACAAAAAATCATTTTTTTAAATTGTACATATCAGACAATGGTTTATAAGTGCAGATGCACAAAGCAAAAAACATGACAAAAACATTGTTTTACAGTGAAAGACTACAAGGCAGGTCTGTGTTCATGCACACAGAAGCTATGAAGCATGAAGGCAAACAGCCTTCTCTGTTCTCATAGAAACATTTGCAACATGCCTAAAAGCCTTAAATCCTAGTCCAAAATGTGTTTACCCAGGCTACAAGGACGTGGTGTTCAAATCTCTGTACAACACAGTGCAGAAATATTTTTGTCAACATCAAATGGAGACGTGACCTTCTGATCCCCAAACAGAAGCCGTGGTTAACCAAACACTGTAAACTGTGTATGTCGAAAGCTTACTCTTCATTCATAAGCAGTTTGCCTTGTCAATAAATCATTTCACCTGCACCGCCAGGAAATAATGATGCAGCCTAGGCTGCTGAGCCATAACACCATTAAAAGAGAGGACAGGGTACGAGCTGCTTTATTAGAACTGTAAACAACCCGAAGGCTTATTATAGAGTATGAAGGATAATTTGAAGGCAAATTTATTCATAAGAGCCTCACCACTGTTTTAATAATAATAATTGCTTACACTTCTATAGTGCTTTTCTGGACACTCCACTCAAAGCGCTTTACAGGTAATGGGGATCCCCTCCACCACCAGCAGTGTGCAGCCCCACCTGGGTGATGCACCAGTACACTCCCCACACACCAGCTCTCAGTGGGGAAGAGAACAGAGTGATGAACCCAGTTCAGAGATGGGGGTTATTAGGGGGCCATGACTGGTAAAGGCCAAGGGGAATTTTTTCCAGGACTCCGGGGTAACACAACTATTCTTTTCAAGAAAGACTGTGGGATTTTAAATGGCCAGAGATTCAGGACCTCGGTTTTACGTCTCATTCAAAGGACGGCGCTTTTAACAGTATAGTGTCCCTGTCACTATACTGGGGCATTGGGACTCACACTGACCGCAGGGTGAGCGCCCCCTACTGGTCCCACTAACACCTCTTCCAGCAGCAACATTAGCTTTCCCAGGAGGTCTCCCATCCAGGTACTGACCAGACTCACACCTGCTGGGCTTCAGTGGGCTGCCAGCTGTGAGCTGCAGATTGATTTGGCTGCTAGCCATTTTAAGTTTTCTTTAAATTGTTTATATTGCAGATTAATCTTCTAAAAATAACAGCAGCTTTTCTGGAAATGCACTTTAAATGCACTGGAAACGCTCTTTAAAGTAAAACTAAGTTAATCTGCGCTGTTAATAAAACAGCAATTTGCACTGGGGCAGCAGCATTCTTGAGCCATTCAGGAGGGTGGTCTTTTAGGGGACACTAACTCCTGAGCTCACTGTAAAGGGATTGCTGTGCTGGAACCCACACCTGCCTGATCAGTGCTGTAGTCCCAGTGCTTCACTCCCACTGGTACGATGGACAGGTTATTCCCAGCTGCTCTGCAGAAGATTAGCTAACAGACAGTATTAGCTGCTGTCTTGTCTGTTTCGCCTGTTAACTAAATCTGTACCTCTGTTCTTCATTTCCCATATCACCAAGGCATAAAATACCCCCTTCTTGAGACCCACAAATGTGCAATCGACTTGTAGTGGTCATAGGAATGCACAATTAACCAAGAGCCCCTGTGGCCACGGGCATCTATAAGCTGCAAAGGAGCTGCAGGCTGACTGGTTTCTGCTGCTGGTTTTAGAAGGTGACTTACACCATGCACAACTGGGCAGCCTGCGGCCTGCCTGTGTGCCTGTGCACCTGTCTACTGCTATAGTACATGCAGAAAGAAACATTTCAAGCACGAGTGGGCTTTGGTTCTGTGCGGAAGTTTAATTCTACAGAGAGATGTATACAAATGCGATCAGAAAAGTTACTAACAGTGTTTCCTCTCCTTTATCTGATTATATAACCTCCTCTTCCTGTAGTCAGCCTGAGGCTACATTTGCATTAAAAGATATCGCGCCCATTTTATGACCTGCTTCTGTTTCCAGCTTTCTAGCAGTAAACCTTGTGTTCCTGTCCCTGTGACAGCAGAGGGGGAGGACGTCTGAGAAAAAACAGAGGGACAGCATTCGGACTGGACCAACCCCCCCGCAGACCAACGCACTGCTCTGGACAATCAAAAACTAGGCCGAGGCCTTTGGAGGGGTTGAGCCAGTAAAAGGGCTTTTCTCGGTCGCTGCCAGTTGGAGTCTGGACTACATCATAACCTGACCGTGACAGGGATTCCCAAAGCCAAGGTGCACACATGTGACCGAGGAGCGTCACAGTGCGACTGCCAACCAGAGCTGCTACCCCACAGCGCCCCCTAGGGACAGCAGTTTTATCCGACAGGGAGAGGTGGTTCCCCCAGCAGGTGCTTATGCTTCAGCAAAGGGACTGAGGAGCTCGAGCATCAGTCAGCTCGACAGAGAACATATCGAAAGAGGTCTTTCACAGGCCTCCTTTCCTGCAGTGCCAGTACAGGGGTTGACAACTGGTATTTCCATACAGAGAGCGCATGAATGGTATAATGGCATATTCTAAGAGAAAAAAAAAACTTTGTTACGGTTGTTCAAAATATCAGAGCAGGGTCTTTTTGCAGAGGAGCCATAACCACAGTCAGCGTTTATACTAGTTACAAACTGATCAGAAGCCGAATCAGTCTCCAGCAAAGCGCTGCTCACAGATGGACTGCACAAACACAAACTGCGCTGGGAGAGTCAAGAACAGGCTGCCCAGCCATGATGTCGAAGCTGTTGGATGTAATGCTAAACCAACTTCTCATAATGAAACTAAACAGGCTAGATGGCTCTTTTCGTGTTTGTAACCTTACTTATGTTCTTATGCGATTGTCAGTTAAACTACAAGCCTCATTAAGAAATACCTGAGCTCAACACAGTAGACTCTTACGAGGGTCTTCAGAGCTCTGGTTTATTGCTGTGCCTCATGCCTATAGGCTACAGAATTCTGATCAGTGTAAATGTATTTTCAGGCAAATCTAGAAGCGAAACAACAAAGGCCAGACTGGTTGGTGATAAACTTTGTGTGCAATATCATTACATACTCGGGCTTACATTTACACTAAACAACAAATCCCACTCAGCAAACGTGAGCAGTCCTTTTCTCTAGAAAGACACAAACACAATGCTTTCTAAGCCATTAAAAGGGTGACACAGCTTTATGATCAGATATGATCTGTGCAATGAGCATGTTAAGCACAAAGGCATAATCACACTCACCTCACAGTCCTATCAATAGCGAGTTTGGGGGGGGGTATGTTGAGTCCCAGTGGAGATTTGGCAGTTCTCCTGTTATTGAATATTTCTATTGTCACTGTAACAAAAGTGTGATGATCACAGTTAAATGCTTACAAAGGAAATGCTTTCTTGCAAACAACAAGCTGAAATCAGCAGTTTTGAAGCAAAATATGTGATGATTAGAATAGCTCATTTGTCTGCCTGCAATGAATTCTTAAAACGAGCCATCAAGCGTATAGTCAGTTTATTGTTTCTGTCTGTCTCTTCTCCCCGAGTCCTGGGAGACAGCTATCAGAGAAAGGAAATGACAGGGAGCACAGAGTAGATTTTCTTTCCTGTAATGTAAGCAATACACCACCACAAAACTGTAAAGCTGACAGTTTTATACAGTAACATGACAGAGACATAATTACCCTCGCACTGCCTAGAATGAGTTCTCTCGGGGGGTTTTTTAAATCTCCGATATGAAAATAGTCAGGCCTAAACTTCTCAGCACTGAGTTATTGTGCTTCTGTCAAGAATTTCTTCACTGTGTTCTCCTCTTTACACTGATGGTATATCACACCATGCTCAGCACAGATATTTCTACAACTACTACTACTCTTATTACTACTCTAGTATTACTCGCAAAAATATGCCAGCGCTCGTCTGAGTGATGAATCCTCCCCATATCGTTACTGAAACAAAATGATACTTTTTCAGTATGGGCCAAGACTTGGCATCCTTGCTCTTTTTTTTCTGCCACGTGAATTAGAATCCGAATGCAGGCGTTCACCATTTCTACACCCCTGCTGTCATCGGATCGGTCTTGTGAAAGTCTTTCCCGGGTCCCACTGCTCTAATACACAAGTATCAGCATTCACGTGTTTAAAAAGCACATTCAATAGACTTAGTTTTGTGATCTATTGGTTAAAAAGATGCATTATTAATGGTGGCCATATTGCATCTCCAGGTGCATCTCCATTCAAGGCAAGAACCCTGCAAGGATACCTGGGTAATATTAACTCATAACCCACAATATTACATATATTACAATATTGCCATTCAGCACTGGGGCCCCGCGTTCAATTCAAGACCTGGGATACTGTCTGCGTGGAGTCTGTCTGTTCTCCATGTGCTCACGCGGGTTTCCTCCCACAAACTAATGACACACTGGTAGGCGAATTGTCTTCTGGGTAAACTGGCCCCATCTTGAGTATGTGTCTGTGTGTGTCCTGCAATAGACTAGCATCCCGTCCAGGGTGTATTCTGCCTTGCGCCTGTTGCTTGCCGGGATAGGCTCTGGCTCCCCAGCAACCCAGCATTGGATAATATGGTTAGAAAATGGATAGTATTGTAAAATATTACAGTCCTAGGTGCAGAGCGGGGACTCACTCCACTGACCAAGTGCCTTGCAGTGAAATCTCTGTGGCAGGAAATCCTGCTTTTATTTCAGCAACACACCAGACCGAGAGGCTGCGATGACATCAGATGTACCGTATGTGTCTGAAATACAACTTCCTTTACATTTCTTTTTTTCAGAGATGTGACATGACCAGACAGAGTATTGCCATTATCCATCAGCAGCACCCTGGAGCAGCAGTGTTTCACCAGGAGAGACGCACTAAAACCTGCACTGCTTGGTCTCAGCTTAAGCCAAATTCCTCTGTCAGAAAGAAAAGGATGCGTGTCGTGCGGAGAGAAAGCACTGCAAACATCAAGACAACATTTCTAAGTTTTCAATGGTTTTGCTATTTTTTTATTTTCATTCTTGACACTTCTCTGCACAGTGGGAAGCAATCTCATCACACCTTAAGCAAGGTCAAAGTGTTAATGACACACACACATCAGACACATCAAATAATTCATTGTATTTTGGATTATTTATTAGAAGACAAATGCCATAAACATTTAGCCCTAGATTTGAGCACAATATAGACCAATATGCAGGAGCATTTACTAAGGCAATAACAAGAACAACAATAATAATAATAGAAGTATAAAATAAACCCCCATCATCTACTTGTTTAGCCTGTCTTTCTTTTAACAAATTATTTCTCTTTTTTTCCCCCCATATTTCTCAGGGTATTGTGCACAAAGACAAAACCCAGCTCCCAAAGCTAGGGTAGTTCACCACTTCAAGCCTCATTGTGATCTAAATGATTTACTCCTGAGCCTGTGGTCCCAGAGATGTGTGTAATTACACTCAGGTGAGAGTAATTAAGCTTATTAGGGAAGCCTGAAACCCTATTTCATCTGCGCGATGCAAGTTTCTCCAGTTAAGAGACATGCATGCACCAGGTATGCAAAACACTAGATCCATTTTTTATTGAGTTGATTTAAGGCTTGATTTGCCAAGGAGATATTCATTACATCTAAATAAGAAAGTGCAACCTGATGACAAGGAATATTTTAACTCTGTAGGCTTCTTAGGAAAAAAGCTGCAAACTTTGTGCCAGAAAAGCTTTAACGAGTCGGGTCTTTAGTCTTTGCAAGGTTAAAATGAAAAAAGCAGCTGTTTTTGTTTTTCTTCTGTTGCTCAGCATCTTAAAATTAGCCTGTTTAGGCTTGCGCACACTGCATTAATTAAGAATGATTCACATCATCGAATTATTTCCAGGATTATTGCAATTTTTTTAAAGAAAGACAGCAAGAACTACCAAAAACAGTTGGTTAGCAGCCTAGCTGTAGGAAGTACTGTGCGACGATTCATAAAAGCCGAGGGCATTAGGAGATTTCGGCAAAATGTCTCATTTACATGAGTGCACATAAAATCACTAAAAATGATGTTTAAGGCAACATGCAAATTCATTAAAATGGTATCAGTGAAAACTACAAAACTGGTGAAAAAATGGACCGTGTTTTTATTTTTTTGTTCCACAGAAAAAGCAGTGGGTTTTATTTTCTGCTTATAGTGTCTTGTAAAACAGCACACATTCGCTGGGCTGAATACTTTCAGTTCTGCCCATGTAAAAGAGGAGCATCAGACAGTAACGTTTTCATTATTTAAAATAAACATTTGTGAATCATTACTACTCTGAAACACCCAACTCCCAATAGTACTAAAAATGCTCAGAATACATTTTCTTATTGTTAAAAGTATTCTCACTGCTGTCAAAATATGCTTCTACCTTTGTAACTTATTGAAAAAAGCAAAAGAAAAAATAAATATCCTATTTTAATAGATATACTGTACATGATAAATAGTACTGCTAAAAACAACAAAAACAAGCACAGAAGTACTTTCTGGTTTCTATTTCATGAATGCATAACTCTATTTCATGCACCTTGAATAACTCTACTGTGATTAAACAAAAAATATAGGGACACAAGTAGAAAATGTCACGAAGAATTGAGCTTTAATAAAAATGGAATGGAAGATTTCATCAGATAACACACAGTGATACCATGTGTACATATTACAACAGTTGCTGAGTCTATATATCATAGATTCATATAGAATAAATACATACATGTACACATGTAATGAATTACCCAGGTTTTGGGATAATAAAGGTTTTTTAAACTAATACACACATACATACAGTAGCACCCTAAGATGTCCTCTTCTGAGTTTCAGTTTTGTGTGAACATGTGTATTAGGTGTGTGTGAGTACTAGACACACACAGATCGATCTTTGGTATTTTATTCCATAAAGACAGAGATCCTTTTCCAAAGTTTTTTTTTTATCTATTTTGTTTTCTGCTCCACCACCATTCATTCCAGTTGATTGCTCATTTTATAATGCTAATGGAGGGTGCTCGGTTTAGAGTTTCGCCTCTGTCAGCTGGGCAGTAGGGCTGAGGGATATATTTAATGGGTTCTGACAGCGGATGGAACTGATCTTATTCAAAGGGGATTTGATATGTGCGATGAATGTGGTGACCCTCAATGGACATATTAATGACCATTATTATTCAGAGACTTGCTGCCATTATAAAGCTTTTCTCTGGGACACACCACTACATAGGTATAAAAGAAATGACTTATGGATGAGTTAGCCTGTATATTGTTTCCACTGGCTTTTAGATAACATGTCAAAATGGTTTAACTGCTGTTCTTCCTACTTAGGGAGGATAAAATTAATTGAACACATCCAGGGGTAAATAATGGTGTATTTGCTATTGTTTACAGTTCAATCACATGCCTGATCTGACATTACAAAATCAATAAATAAACAGAATTGCTACTAAAATGTGAAATGTAAAAAAGTCATCCTGTGATATTTCTCTCATTTAATCTTTTCTTTTTGCATGTGAAAAAAATAAATTGCTCTGTGTTTAAATAACACAGGGTTCTAACAGAACTGACTTTTTATTTTTCAATTTTTTTTTTTGCTATTTCTGTTCACGACTTTGAATGTTCTTCAAGCCCTGTAGCCTGTATTAATTAAAACGTGATAATTATGAAACAAGCCTTGTTCAACATGATCCCTGAAATCGGTACATGAAGGTATGAGGTGACATATCGCAGACACATTCACAGACAGAATTAATAAGCAACTCCATCTAACTGTCAGCATTTAATTTCTGTGCTTGGTTAATTTTGCATTTTGTTTAGCAATGAACAGTTAACATCTCTCACACAATCTCATGTGCCTTTGAGGAGAAGGTTTTTGTAGGTTCAGTAGTGATTTTTAATGTATATTGAAAAAAGAACTTCAGGAACACAAATGGAAGACTTTGACATTCATCATCCTTATATACTCAAAGATGAGACCAAGATTTTTTTATTCGTCCATATGCAATTGAAACATACCATACTAGACTGAATAAATAAAAGGTCTTTGAGAGGGTATGCTCACATCTAACCTGTCCCATACAAGCCTTGCTCACTAGTGCAGTTAATTTCGCATATCCAAAAGCTGTTTGTTTTCCATTCACCTACAGTACCTCCTACACGATCTGGCCTCTTATTAACACCAAGTCATGGATGAGCAGTAGACAGATAATTCTAGCTCCTTTTTGAATTTCCTGAATCACCACAAGTTAGCAAATATCTATTACCGGTTACAGATAATTTTATTTGGCCTTCCCAGCGTTTTTTTAAAGAAAAAAGAAAACCCCATGTGCCATTTTTGTGTCTGTGTAAATATCCTGTCTCCTGAGGGGGTCCCAGCACAAGTCTCTCCTTCTCCGAGTCTCATTTACAGAGTTACAGGCCAACAACAACGGACTGACCACTGCAAAGTTAATTGAGAAACAATCTATATGTCTTATACAGTATTAAAATAGACAGTAAGTACTTGTTTTTAGTAGAGTCAAATCACCTAATGTTGCACACAGATCATTGGCTCTCTCACATTAACTACTATAGCTTTCACCATGACAAATCTACAGTAAATGGCAACCAAACGAAATCCACAATCGTGGAGTTATAGGAGCTTAATATCTTTTAGACTGCATTCTTCATTAATTAAAGAAAGAAAAGTTAAATTTTAAACTAAACTTCCAATTTTAGTTTAAAAGAAGTGGCTAAACTTCCTACTGCAAAAAATCAATTGTATTTCATTCTATATTTTTAATGAAGACAGTCACCTCTGTGGTTGTTCAGAAATTTTGATTTAAAAAAAAATAGTTCAATACTATTTCCCAAATGCAATGGTATCTCATTTTGAGATTAAAATACAATGAATACAATAGAAAAAATTAAAAAATTTAATTTACACAGAGTATTTCTGGTAAAGGACATTCACATTACAACAAGGTGAATTTACTCAATATAGGAAATACGTACAATTAACTGTTTTCAATATCAGTTGTCAAATTAAATGTAAAATTCCCATTCATTAATTTTCAGTCTGCTTTCCCAATGAGTGACATGGTTTTAAAATTTCCTCATTTTGCCAAATGTTTTAGAGATTTTTTTTCTCTTAAGTTCTGCAATTTTCTCACATTTCCAATATCACATATTAATTACTAATACGCCAGCAGCTCGTACTGTTACAATTACAATACTTTGAAATTAAGAGCTTGCATGTAACTTGCATGTATTAGACCTTTTGTTAAAATAGATACAGATACACATAAATAAAACTCCCAAAGTTAAACACTATCAACAAAACGATTAAAAGCCAATTTTGCCTGAAGAATAACAACTTACCATCTGTGCAATGCAGACTTTCACAGAAAAAAAAATGTTCCTGTCTTATTATTTGTTTCTGTGGTATTTTTAAACTAGACCAATGTATGCTTGTATAATGTTTTGTAGCCATAGCTAAAACTGCAAACAAAGGCACCATTAAGTATGAACTGTTTCATATAAAAGAAAAAAAAACGAACTTGCTTCCCTTAATTTTAGGAATACAAAAATACAATTCAAATGAAAGGGGTCTAGCACTTGAAAGTACATAGATTGATTTTCCTTTCCCACAGAATTTGTGCCCAATACACTTGAGTAAAAGTCTCTCGTGAAAAGGGGCCCAGTCTGTAAACAGCATGATGTCATGAAAGTTTGAACCTGAAAAAAGTATACATGCATGCAGGATTCAAGTCAGGATGAAAAACTCTTGTCCTGCACAGGGACGTGAACGAGCTGGTCAGCTGGGTCCAGAGGCTGTAATCCAGCAGCTCTGTCCAGAGTTCTGGGACTGTAAGGACCTGTTGAGCAGTCCGGCTCTGTGAACGCTCACTGTATACTGTACATCTCATCCTTGCTATGTGGTTTGGAGGCCAACACAAATATAGGAAATTTGTACAGGAGTACAGCTCACAACCAGCGATTAGACTTATCACTTATCAAAACCAAAAAACAAAACAGACAATGTAATGTATAAATATAATCTTTACCACTTCTTAAGTCAAATTAATTTGGTGTCTACTTTAAAATTGATGCATCTTAAATCATTTACATAATTTGAATTTAAAGTTTCAAATGTTGCCTATTTTGGGTAATAATTTGTGTAAGATTAACAGTCAAAAATGCCATTTATAAATGTTTTATAAAATAAAATGTTCTAAATACACTAATCAAGTGACATCATGTGATGATAACCAAGCTCTACTGTAGAATAACTGCATGATAGTTAAAAAAAACGAATCCTTATTATAACCCTGTAAGTATCTAATAATGTCTTATAAGACTAATTTGACATCAAATTCACAACTAATTCTCATTCGAGAGCGCAAATGTGTTTTTAGGACAACAGACATTCCTGACAGCAGTGAATGATTAAAAAAACCTCAAAACCTGAAATACAAAAAAAGGTACTCCAATGCACAACGGACACATCTGTGCAACAAAAGGCACAAAAGCAGTGTCTGATAACCAGACAAAGTCCAACACAAATGCAAACTGCATAGAACTTTGCTTAGCGCCTTAAATAAGCATGGCACATATGATATACAATTCCTGTTTCCAATTAGGATTTGATTTTTCATCTTGAAAATAATCTCTCATTTATAAAATAAATATGTTTTATGAATTTAGAGTAAGCCACCTTGTGTCTTCTATTAGGATGTCACACATATACTGTAACAAAACAAGAGAACGTTTTTAGTACATATAGGAAAAAGGCGATTTTTCCAATAAACCAATTTAACGCAGCACAGATTCCCCTCTTATCTGAATGAGTCTTACTCTTTAGTTTTAGGGATGCATGTCCTGTTTTATCTCTCTTTATGGTTTCCACAGTACGGATAAAGAAAGTCACTTGGCCTGCACAGAAACTTCAGAAATAAGAAATATTTTGCGGGGGGAGTGAGAGAAAGCAGTTAGAGAGGGCGAGCCTGACTGCGGACGACTTGGCCAGACCGCAGCCATGCCTGATCCGTTTGGGCAGAGCGAATTCCAGGCTCCCGAGCCTCTCGCACGGCCCTGGACAAGCAACACCTTTTTTCACAGTCCGCAGATCAAAACAACAGCAATGTTTCAAGTGTACAAATATCCTACCAGCGGGATCGTGTGAACACAGATATAACACTGACAGGAAGCAGACGCAGTGAGGTGCAGCACCAATTACAGCCAGGATTGTATACCAGGTTTACAAACACAGCTCATTGTGAGCATCTCCAGGAAACATTAGCAGCTTTCATTAAAAACGTCACACTTTAAGCCACCCAGCGCTGCTAAGCCTAACTTCAAACGCGATGCCAGACGATGATTTTGTCTGCCAGTCCAGCGATGCTCTCAGTGCGTGGCAGACAGACCGCAGAGGGACTCTTTTATAGTTCCCAGAGCTTACTGTACTAGCGCATTCTTTGTTATTTAATTGATATTTCTCAGGTTGTTTTTACATTTGGTTGGCTTTTACAACATGTACATCGCTGCAAGAAAGCAAGATTACAAGCCAGTGTTTAAAAAAATAAGAAACAAGTGATTTCTGTGCTGCACGGTACTGTACTAATCTATGTCAAGCCTTCTGCCTGGCCACGGCAGTTGGAAAAGAATGAAAGGATGTTGAATCTCAGAAAGTAAACCGACAGACAGCCCTTGCAATCCAAAGAATAGGAGACACTGGATTGGCATGACTAACACTATCAAACTCTTCTGCCTTGGCATTGAAAGTCAAAAACCTTTGGATATAATAACCTGAATGATATCATGGTGCCCATGCGCCTTGCTGTGAAGTATGAAGGAAGCAACAGAAGTCACAATGCCCAGCACAAAAAAAATGAATTTTTAATCAACTATTTTTCTTGACATCTACTGAGTTTTTTTCCTAAGAATCTGTGACTGTCATAAATCCCCACTCAAGCATGGGGATGAGGCTGAAAAGAGCTTCCTCGTACAGGATAAAAAGCCCCTCCTGATAAAGCAAACAGCTGTCCAAGGTGCCTGATCCCGGCAGCCGTGTGCTGGTACTGTAGCTGCACTGGTGTGGAAGAATGCCAGTGCCTGTAGGCCAATACTGCAGGGCCTGAAAGGGTTAACAGCAGAGGCACTATCGCCTAACGAGCCCCGATACCAGCCCTCCCTCAGCCTGTTGTATTTAAAAAGTTCTTTTCAATACATCTGCCTTCTTTGTGAGGGCTTTTCTTTTGCTTCCTTGCTCAAGAGATTCGTTTTATCTGAAAGGTCAATTCATTCATCTGGGCACCAAACAGAATTGAATATAATTATCCCAATCTTTACTGTGTAGAATTCATGCTTGAATTCATTCAAAAAACAGCCAGCAGTATAATTAACTCAGAGCCCTGGCAAATCTATTGAGAATGCTTCAGGTATCATACAGTTCCACTTACAAAAGAACGTTTTCATTTAATGACATTGTACATATTAACCCTAGTCAGCATCCAATTACTTTGAATAAGTGAATTCTCTGTTTTAGGAATGTAATTTGAAAATGTTGTCATGCAATCTGAGGCAAAGGGTCTTTTTTCATTAATCTAACTCTCATTAAAGTGGAAGCCTGTAGGTTATTTCAAATCCATTAGCTTTAAATACAGGTGATTACAATTCCAATTCACACAAGACAACAAAGATTCCCTGTCAGGGACTGTTGTGGGGTTTCAGAGTGACAGGAACAAAACCGATTTGATGAGCTCTCACACCCTGGCTAGCACCAACCCAAACGAGCTCAATTGTCTGCATGGCTCACAGCGTCCATATTTAATTGTACTTTACAGATATTAACTAAAGCTGCCCCCCCCCCTTCCAGTGTCAGTGTCTTTTACACATGTATGCGCACTACTTTTATTAAACAGCTGAACTGGGACTTCAGCGCACATTAGGCCTGACTGCTTGTTCCTATCCAGTATCTGAAGATAATCTCCATTCCAGGGCAAGCTTATCAACAGAAGATCAAAGAAACGACTTTCAGTTTTGCCTTCATACATCATAAAAAAACAAGCACCAGCAGAACAAACACTGAATAACTTGGATGTCCTCAGACGCCACCCCTGCATCAGCCTCAGGTTGAACAGCTGGGACTCTTCCTACATCCGAGTGCAGTTAAAGTGCTACTCGGAGAGGTTCGGACCTCTGGTTTTGTCAGGACTGCTGCAAGACACCATTGCTCCGTCCAAGAATGTAACCACATGTGGACAAAGATAACCCTTTGGTAGTTAGATACGCTAACTGGAGCCAGTGTAGAGCTGGTTAGGTAGGAAACCTCACCTGCAGCAGCTGGCCTTCCTCTGCAGCTCTCCCAGTCCTGGTGTCACCTGTGGGCGGAACTGAAAGGAGTGCTGCCTCCCTGCTTCATCACACGAATCCTGGAAGAAAACAAAAGCCGCCATTAACCAGGAGGCACGCTCCTGCAGCAGTCTTGGAAATCCTCTACTGCAGACTTGTGTCTCGTGTGAACGATGAGTTCGTCAAGCAAAACCGGTTATCTAAACAGTTCTGTTCAACGCTTAATACTTCTGAGGGATAAAACGGTAAGCTGAGCACACATACTTGCGGCAGTGCAAATTCACATCCACCAGGATTTAAGACATGCTTTGAAAACCCCCAGATACACAATAGTGCAATCCATTACAGATTATAAAATATATTATACACCCGGTGACACGATTAAAATGGGGAACTGTTTTCATTTTTCCAGTCAGATTCTGGCTTTCTCAGTTCAAAGTAGCCGCGCCATTACCTCAAGTTAAAAGGCACTATATAAGGACTGCCACTACAGCTGCCTGTCACATGCCAAAGCCCACACCCCACGCCAGCAGGCTCGCCCCGTCGACAGACAAGCACATCGATGGCTGACAAACCTCTAGGCGCGGGGCTGTAATTGGAACGGCTGCTCTAATCCCCCGATCGAGATGGGCTCATTGACAATGTGCATCAGGGGAGCCACCGCCGTCCCAGCGGTGCCTTATTAGAGGAGCCACTGTTTCTAATGTATGCAGGCATGGCGTCCTTTCTCCAACCCCACAAACAAAAACAACCTCAAAACAAACGGAAAGTTCTCTGCGTCACCTAAGCGTACATTTCCCGCGCCCTTGCCCCTGGCAGACATCTCGATTGCTCTACTTCTATTCCTCTGCTGACGTTTACAGGGGCATTTGAAGCAGCTCTGTGCTGGTTTGTAGTGGCTTTACTATGCTTACCCTATGCATGGTTTTCCAGTTTGCATCACGCTTTACAAAACGTCTGTATGCTTTACCATAGCCTTGCAGTGCACTCCAGTGTGCTTTTCCCACAGTGCATCACAGTTAGGGCAAGTGTTAGAAGGATTGTCAAATGGCCAACATGTTCTTAAGGAGGTCAAACTTGAACCAAATTATATCCAAGGGAGGATCTATGCAGGTGTTTGATTGTGGGCGTGCTATTCTTCCTAGTGCAGATGCTACCCTAATTTTTACAGAGATCGAGAGAAACAAAGTAACTTACGTTATTTCTTTAATCACACTTTTGCCCTTTGATTTTGTGTACAAGGCCACTTTAATATCTCTGTAGTGAACATGTCAAACGTGCTAACTGGTATGTTCAAACACACAGCCATTGTAAGGAATGAGTTTAGCCCACTGAGCAAATCTCTGTCTTGCCATTGCCAATTGTACCAACAGGAGGAAATGAAATCTGTCTGGATGCATTTGGAAGGTGATTTCAGGTAACTCGGAATTAAACAGGAACAGCACTTACTTTAAGCTCACTGTGCCTCTTCCCCTCACCCCCCACATGGATAATCTGGCCTCCGAATCTCCTGTACAAGCACTCCTCTGCCAAAATGACATTTTCTTGGCAATGGTTCTGCTATTGGCTTCAAATCCTGTCTTGCAGAGCCAAGACACCCAAAAACTACGCAGTGTGTTAATTTGCAACCTCACCGAGTGTGTGAAATTCAGGACATCACACGGGGAGAGAGACCCACACATGCACATATGCTCAGACATCCAAACACAGACACCCTCACCGACCCAAACACATGCCATTATTAGGAAACCATTTTTTTCAACTTAAATGTACAGCGTTCCTCCTGAAAGATGGACTCGGCGGCTAATTTCACTGTTGACAGAGGTGAACTGAGTTTGAACACCTACCACCTTATGGAGCCTAAACCCACTGCGAAATTTAAAGTGCAGATTAAAAGACAGACTACTCCCTGAACCCTTCCTACAGTTCTTCTAATAAATAAGAATGGTGTTATATATATATTCATTTTTCTTTGTCCTATGAGGAAAGCCAACCTTTACAATACAGCAAGTGGAACAAGATGTTAAACGCTGTCTATTCCCTTGTTGAACACCACTGTTTGCAAATCCTGTTTTCTCTTTTTGGAGAGCAGTTTGACTGACTTTCTTTTCAGTGTCACAGATTAAATTAGTAATAGCAATTCCGGACCATTATTGCCAACATGGAAGCAATCCATACAGGAGTGTTGGTGCAGAATAAGAGGACACCAGATTTGCTGACCCTGGATGTGTGGCCTTTTTTTTTTGAATGAAGGGGCTTTTCATTTACAGAGTAACGGGAGGTATCATCTTTCCCTGGGCAGGAATCATTCAGTATTAACACAATGTGTTATTATTGGTTTTTTTAATTGAAATGTAAATTCTGGGAACACTGTGACCCACATTAATCTCAGGGAAAAGGGCACAACTCTCATTTTGCAGTCCGTGGAAACAAGTTCCTTCCGTGTTAATCGTTAACCCCAGACAACCCAAGGCTATGATAATACATGCAAGGCCTGGTTTCTCTCAGAAAACTCACATCGGCCTACACACAAAGGCTTTAAAGGGATTCTTTGAATTTTCACTGTAATGGAACATGCATGAAATGCTTTGAAAAAAATAATTAACAAACCTGCTTTTTAAAACTTTTATCATCAGAGACTATACTGTATGGACGAACATCCAGATGATTTTTAAGATGCTTTTGCTTTCGGCACTATTAAAGTCATGATCCACAACAAGATCAAAATGATCTCACGTCAAAACAGTTTTGTAAAAAATACATTTTATACCGTATTTTAATTTAAAGAAAATCCATCCACATCCATCAATAAAGTTTATTTTCCTCCATCCTGAAGAAATGAATGGAGAATAAAATAGCTGTTGTTCTGGTATTGCACACAGTAACCTATTTTGAAACCATTAGTCATAGCAACAAATGTGACTGCTTAATACTTTGCTGCCTATTTAAGGCATCCATTACAGAATGCAACCGTTTAAATTTGAGCAAAAACTCATCTAATCATCAGTCCTAGCAGGTATGGCTTTTATATATAGCACTGGTTTAAATTTTGCTCTGTCATTTAAGTCCTGGAATTACACCTTTTAATTTTCTGGCTCGACAGAAACCATCCTACAGGTTACTAAGAGGCTGAAAACAGCATATTTCTTACCAACAATGCTAACTGTTATAATCACGGTATTGGTCTTCGTCGTATTTTGGATCTCAGCTATATGTGTGCAAAAGTATGACACAAAGCAGAATGTTATTAATACAGAGAGTTAGTAGTTTCTGACTTCAACATTAATTTTAAAACCAAGTCAGAAGAAACAGACTTGCATAATTAAAAACAACAACAACGTAACATTAAACATTTTTCTGTCTGATTTAAAAGTACGGCAGTTATTTCGATCAACGGGCTTGACACATCGCACCAGAGATCTGAAACTTTTTTTTTCTATTCACATGTGCCTAATGACCACATTTCTGCAACCTGTAAAATGCACGGAGAAGTTAAAAAATGTAAAAAGTAAACCAAGCAATAAATGCCATGGAAGTTATAGCCCACAAACGCTAAAAAAAGTTGCTATTGATTAGCTGATGTGGTCAAGGAATTAAGTGTTTCAAGGCGCCAGGGTGCAGCGTTAGAGAGGTCAGCAGTGCACCAGAGCCACTGAAAAAAAACAAGCAGCTCAGCAAGGCTGAAAATCTATATGAGGGGAATTAAACACCATAATCAAATTGTTTGTGCAACCATTTAGCATCTTGTTCCCCTGCCATGCTAACTGACGGACCACCAGAGACGGGCCATCCAGAGCAGTTACAAAGTACAGCAATAACTTACGTGGATTAGAGGAATATTGATAGCCCATGACAGGCTGCATCCTGAAAAATGTTACTTGGTCAAGTAGTTGCAATAATTAAGTATATGAGGGTCAGTCAATTTAATCTGGTGTTTTTATATAGATTGATTATTTAGTAAAAAAGCCAGGCTTCTAAGGCCATTAATGCAGCTCTGTGCTTCTATATAATCATGTTTACTACTGCCTCCTGTTTTCCACTTTCCCTATTCTTATTTGCTCAAGCCTGTCAGGTGAAAAGGAGATTCAGGGAAAAGGAGATTCATGTATGATTCCGTACATGATGAAGAACGCAAGAAAACAGAGCACTAACTATCTGCTGTACGTTACAACGTTACACCTGAGGCTAAAACTACCAAATGCTAATTTCATTCAATGGTTAAAAATAAACAGAATAATTGAAACGCTTTTCTGTTTAATCGGTTTACTCATTAACCTGCAAAATCTGGGACATTTTTCACTGTACTCTGGTGCATCTGGTTTAGGTAAAAGCACTATGAGAATCCATGTGCTGTTGAAATCAATGGACATATATTCAAAATCAAAGATTCTTCACGCGTGGCTGGCCAGTTAAACACAACCAGAACTCCATCTGGAGACTGACTTTGATTACAAGAACACCGAGCTCAGAGGTATCTGTCAATGTCACATTGGACTTTGCTGCACGTCACACAGGGCTTGGCAGTGTCCCAGCACTAACTGTCCAGGAGAAATCAAGCCAGGATCAGAACTCACATGCTTCCATGATTTTAAAAAGGAAGCTCTCTGGGCACATGCTGGAATCATGCCTGAGCCCAGTCAGCAATGCCTTCCTACCATGAGATTTATATTTTCAGTCTACCAATCAGACTTAAAAAAAAAATATTGTCCATAGCAAATTATTTTGAAATGATAATATTTTACCAATGAACTCCCTCTACCTTCAAACCATGATGCAAAATGAGTGGTTTTATCGGACTTGAATTGCCAGGATTGTGCATTATACTTGGAGTTGCCAACATCCTGAGTGATTAAATGGCACTAATTTGATCAGGAACATTACAAGCTGATTACATTGACCAGGAGGAGAGAAATATTGGGGAGTGGAAGTGTGGAAAAATTAGTGATTTACCTTCTCAAAACTCACCCATTTAGAGAGCACTCATACACACCCTTCAGAAACACTTATACTGCAGTGCACTCAAGTTCCTGTTCCATGAGGCTAGTAATGTAACTTGCAAATTGCACTTGCTCATTGTAAACACAGAATAGACACCTAAGGGTATCTGCATCACCACTCTGTACCCTCACTGTCTGTATACCCTTGTTATCACTATCAGTTCAATTTCATTATTTTTATTTTGTTCGTGCTGGGCACTTGTGTTGCACTACATCGTTGTGCTTGCCCTGTTATATTGGTGTTATAATCTGATTAATTTCACGTATTTATTATTGCACTTGCTTGTAATCATAGCTACTGATTCCTTTGCACTGTCTCACAATATAAACTTTTGGAGACGCTGTAATTCATCTGCATAAGGTGTTTCTTTTAATTAAAGTGTAAATGAATACATCTATATTAGCCAGGTAGCTTGGCTGAGAGTTTCTTTATTCCATTGGTTTCAGAGGTTTTTTTTTCTTTTTAGGGTATTTGTTTATTTACATGCTTCTTTCGGGGCAAATTGGTTTAAGGGACATTTCTTCCATGGGAGTGAAAAAACAAAACAAAACTACAAAATCTCTTGAATGAATTTCACCTGCCCATGAAACAAATAGTTCAGCTGTCACCACAGGAGATGGCTGGGACTCCCAGTCTGCACAGGTGTTGGGGTTTTTTCCAGGACAGAAATGAAAAAAAAAAATTCAATAAACTCAGAAGGATTAAGAGAAGAGGCACTAAATGAAAAATGCCGACTCGGGTGACTGTAATATCCAAAAGACAGTTACAAGGAGCACCTGGTGAGGAAATGATGCTTAAATAAAAGGCTCTAAACTTTGCGTTTCTTTTGTCTTATTTTCGTTCAGATGCAAAAAAAAAAGTTTTCATTAAAATGAAAACTGCTTCAGAGCAATTGAATACGGCAAAACATTTCTGCATTCATTTGGAAGACAAAAAACAACTCCTTCAGCATAAATTAAGGTAAAATTGTGTTTTGGTAACACGATCTCTGAAATGACATTAAAACACAGTGTCTACAACAGTGTCTGTGAGACTTACCACTGCAGCAGACAAGGATGGCTAAGGTTACCTGGGGTAATTCTGATGGTGAAAGGGACACAATCTGCCTACTTAATCTTGAAGCAGGTCTCTTAAAGACAAGAAAGGGGATCTGCCTCCATTCTACTGTATAACAAAAAAGCGTACGTGAATCATTTAAAAATGGAAATGCACATTAAGTGACACGCAGACGGACTGAACCCAGAAAATGCAATGCTGATAGATTTCTGAATTGCTGCTGGGTTTTTTTTGTTATTGTTTTTTTATAAAGTGTTCCCAATAAACATACCTTCTTTGAAAGATTAAACTACAAAAAAAAAACCCTGAAGGCTTCCCAATTTAGGAAATTAGCATCACAATTCCCCAAAAGACCCTTCCTGCAATAAAATCCTATTTAAAGCTCCTGCAATTTTGTTAGCGATGATAAGGGGGGACGATAATGGCAGAAGCACTTCAAGATAGATAAGAACCCACTGTACAGGCCCCAAAGGGTGCTGTCTCAGTATGGGGAAATGGATCACGGTCTGCTGGGCCGTGCTTTATTAACGCTCCTCTTGTCCGTCAGTCCCTGAGAGAATCCCTCTGCTCCACAGGGTTCCTCACCTGATCACCTCTTCAGGCTCCAAGCATAATATTTTAATGGCCATTGTCTCTGTGACTCATTCCTCACTATGGTCTGAAAGACAGGAGTCTGCCCTCACAGAGGAAACAGACAAACAAAATTGATAACTGGTATCTGAGAATTAACCTCTGTTCTGGAGCATTCTACTGCATATTAGCTGTGCAAAAACGGCAAGAAATGTACTAGTTATCTCACTGTTATTTACTCTTTTTATGTCCGAATGGAGGACTAATAAGAAAAAGACAACTTCTAATTTTGTGCTAACACCAGGCAGGCACGCCAACACCTTGGAAAACTAGAGAAAGGAAAGAAAGGAACAGGGAAGGGGAAAAATCAAGGGATGAAAGACATTCAAATTATTTTAAAAGGATTAAGATGACAGAAGGAAAAATAGTTCCCCAAATAAGTTGCTCTGAAGGAGGTGGCATGGAGTAGTGGGCATGTCTCTGGACACATGACTGGGGGGTTGCAGGTTCGAGTCCCTGCTACGGACATCTGTATAGAAAGTTACTGGAACAACCCCCGTGATGGAATGGCTTCAGGCTCCTATTGAGATTAAGCTGCCATGGACAAGGACGGGGCTGGTGTACAGCTGACACCAAATGAGAGGCAACCAGGTGTTGGAAATGCAGAGTCTGATACCTCACCTTATTACTGCCTTGCCTGGTTTGATAAGATTTCCACATCTCCTGAAATCGCATGGAACCAACGGTTAAATACAACCTCGAACAGAAGACACTCAACAAACCAAACGGTGAAAGACAGGACACCCTTTTAGAGCCTGCCTGTTCTGTGACCCAGAACCCCCCGACACACCAACACTTCGCACCTCAGAGACGCACCTCACTGCGAGCATCCCACTGCTGCATTCCCTGCCGCTCAGTCCCAATCTTTTAAGCACAGGAACACAGTTCATTCAACTACAACAGACTCAAAATTGTGTTATAAAAACCGCAAAATAAAAATCAATACGAGTACCACTGCCCGACTGTACTCTGGATAGACTGACAAGATGTTAGTCTGAATGAGAGGCAATATTATCATATCTACAGGCACAGAGGAAGTGCTGCTAGCAATGGAGTCTGAGGATGACACCCAGAGCGAGCACTGTTTCCCCCCCCCCCCCCATTCATGCCCCGCAAAGGATCGCCTTACACATAGTTCATTTTCCCTCCCCTTTCTTCCTGTGCGTTTCTGCCAGTGTGGAGTCAAAAAGCCACTCGGAGGCTCGGTGGAAGAGATCAATTCAGTGCATTCTTGCCACCTGAGCTTTGCCTCGCGACGTATTGCTTCACAGCTCAATCGATACTTGGCCAACGAAGAGCACAGGAAAAAAAAAAGCCCTGGGATCTTGGAGATGAGTCACAGCAGGTTTATTACAGAACTAAAAGCATGTGCCTATTTCCTGTTCTTTTAAATAAAGATTAATTGCAGAAGCCAACTTCTTACCGTGCCAGTTCAATTCTTCCAGGGCAGCATCCCCACCAGCTGTCTTGGTCTTTATGATTATATAATTAGCAATTATTTGTTGGATATTGGCTCAGCAGTTTTTGATTTAATCTCTCCTGAGCTGCCAGATTAAAAGGAAATATTCAGGCAGCTAAACTAGCATATCTGCATGGACTAATTTTTCCCTTTTTGTTTGCCTGAGAATTGCATCATGAAAAAGCAGTCAAGGTGTGAGGAATATTCCTCGCTGCAAGAGTCCTGTGCTTCTCCTTGTACTGCAGCACGTCAGAAGACTGACTTAAATATGACAAACATAATAGCGAGGGGGTTCACATTTGTTTTGATGGAAAAAATAGAAGCTTTGATTGTTAATTTCTAAAAACAAAATGTAAAACGGAGAAAAATATTTTTATGGATGTTCTAAACCTCTGTTTGCAAACCATTTGTTTTGCAATTAGAAAGAAATAATGAGATTCCACAAGCACTCGATTTAACCTCTTGTGGTGCAGAACATTTTGCATTAATTCAGTTGGCACATTATTTAAGAAAGCCGAGTGCGAAAGTACAATCAGCCACTCTTAATCACAACCACGAAATTTCTTTCCCTTCAGTCCGCTAAATGAACGTACTGTAACTCTGAACATTAATGATTACTGAGGTCAGTCAGGGGGAATGAAACACTCGTTGTGATTAAAAACAAAAAACCTTTTTTTGTCGTTGTACAGGTTAAAATACTACTGAGGTTTTTGTAACCTGATGACGTATTTATTTTAATCATAATACTTGGAACTAAATAAGAACTATATTTTTTTTTGTTTGCCTGAGACTTATTGCCGTTTAAAACCCCTGTATTAAGTCCTGCTTCCAAACGCATTACTCGTTTAAGTTTTTTACGATGCTTTAGGGGTGGGCAGCGTGTTAAAATGGTATGATGGACGAAACAAAAAAAAAAAGCTCGTCGTGGTCACCGACACCCTTCTCTAACAACCCTCCCGAAGTGTGAACATTAAGCACTTCCTGACCTCTGAACCCGAGTGCGGCGTTCACGCGCGGACAGCTGGCTCTCGCCCTTTGAAGCGAGTTCAAACTCAACACGGCCCCGAAAGCCCGCGCGCAGAAGCGGCTTTTTTTGTCAGCAGGAAAAGTGCCCCCAAATTACCAGGAACTTTTCTTAATTAAGAGGGATGGACAGGACATTAGAGATGTTGACCCGCCGCGATAAAATGCTTCCAGGACACAGCATGGGTTTTCTACCGCGGAATGCATTTTCTTTCCATCGGCATTAAAGCATCTCACAAACAGCTCATAATTACAGGTCGGACCTGCGAAACCATCAGAACAGGGATATAAAAGCGCTGAATTCGATCCCACTGCGTTACAGTGGCTCGAATTTAAACTATAAAATGACACGCACTTCAAACAACTGGCTTGCTTTTCTGATTTCACCATCCACAAAACGCGATACTCAACAAGAATAAGGACAGAGCTCACTACACTACCAGCTCCTTAGCTATACGAAATGTTTTCATTCTTCTGCTTTTTTCGATGTGTAATTTGCACTGAACACTGGCTCTTACCAGACTTATTGGGAAAAAAAAACATTTGTATCTCGAGCACACGATATAAGACTAGTGGTAGACGAGAACGCGGCTGGCCAGTAATTACAAGCACACCTTAAAGCAACAGTTCGACTTCTGGATTCTGCTGACGCGCTTAAAAAAAAAGGAGGCTCTTCGAATACAGAACTGGGTGAAACTGTTAAAAGTAAATACGTTTCTCAGGCCCATTTCTGTCGGAAAACGTTCTTACCTAAGCTCACCGCCACACTTTCATTGCAATCGTGTGAACAGCGTCTGTCCCACCTGCATTCTGATTGGAGCTTTTTCTATCACTCACGCCTCCCAGACCTACCCCTGGTGTCTACCTGTGCGATGCTCAGCTGTGTGTTTGCTTTAGATTTTGTTAAAAGCTACACCTTGCACCCTTCTGGAATGCTTCGTATTTTGTGTTTCGTTGCGCCGTGGAAAGTACTCTATATTTCCGTTATAATTTACCCTCTCTTGTGATGCTTCAATATAGGTCTGTGCGGCTAGGTGTTAAAGAGTACAGCCCAAAACCCACATAAGCATTTCTAATCCAGTCTTCTTTCTTCTCATTGAGAATTTCTTAAATGTGAACGGTTACAGAACGGATCTGTAACAATTTGACAAATAACACGTTCGGTATATCTCGTTTATATTCGCATCTATAATTGTATCGGATTTTGTTTACTTTATTTTGAATTTCGAGGTGCTCTTCCCTCTGTCTTTTCGCTCTCCTTAGCAGTGATAAGAGCATTGGTAAGATAATACTCCTGAATGGATAAATAAATTCCAGTATTGCACAGAGCTCTCAGGCGTATGCGTTTTCTTAAAAGAACGACAGAAGGGTATTTTTACACAGAGGTGCGGCGGGATAGATTATCCTATATAAACTAGAAACGGTGTAGCCAAAAGTAAAAACGGAATTCGCGGATTATTGGAATGCAGCCTATTTACGACATTTCTTTCACAAAGACCGCCAAAGCAAGTTATTAAAAATGCACAATTTGTAGCATATTATGCTTATTTTGAAGTAATTCAAATTATCACAAAACTGTTATAATACAACTCTTGGTAGAGTACATTAACAGATAAATGCGGCATTTTCAGACAAAAAAATTATCCTCATTCTCCACGATGAGCGTGTTTTGGGGTTTTTTTTTCCACAAGATCGGGCTGTAAGCTGTCTCTCCAACTCACTCGATCACTGGAGCTTACCTGTTAGAGGTCCAGGTAGCACTCAGAATCTCCAAACACTACTGTCTCCTGGGGAACAGAACGGAGAAACGACTAAATGTTGTATAATACAGTATGAAGGTATTGTCGCGGGATAATTGGGTTTAATCGGATTCACCGTGTTGCTATACGGGTACTTAAAATACAGGTACAGGTATTTAAAATAGCCGTTTAAAATGTTTTAACGAATTTGTTCAAAAAGGTCATTTCATTCTCTGTAGTGTATTACTGTCGATTGTATCAAGTTTTACTTCATTGTGTGTTCGTATTTTGCTAAATGCGCAGATACCGAGTACCGAGTTGAAAAAAACTTTTTTTTTACGGAAACTTTTGCTTTTGCGTTGTAAGGTGAGACTCGCTGGTCTATCCTACAAGGGGATTAAAACTGCACTGCCGCTTAACTGAAAAGTTTGTTCCTCTGGGGAAGAAAAACAAAAAGTTAAAAAAAAACGGGGCCGCAAACAAACAAAAAATCGCCTCTTCCCTGCAGTGTCATTCTCGTGTTGTCTTTACACAAAGCCCGGGGTGCAGAAATCTTAAGGGGTTTTGTTTACTTCTGAAAGTCAATAAACAGCGGCTTGAGTCAGGTATTCGATTCAGGAATAAAAGCTTCCGGCAGCTCTGTGGAGGGACCAGATGTGACTGTCAAAGAGACGGTTACGGGGGGGCACAGGAGTCCGCTGGCAAACGCGAGCCCTCTGCAAGGATCATTTAGCATCTAGATCTTGTAAATATTGGGGAATTTAGCCAGCTATAAAATCCAGAGAGGTGGGGGGGGGGGGAGAGAGGGAGAGGTGGTGGGGAGGAGGGGGGGGGGGGAGAGGATGCTGGGTTTAAATTAACAGATCCTGCATTGCAGGAAGTGCAATGATGTGTAAAATTAAATGCAGCTGTTGAAAAGCAAAGGAAAAAATATCACTTCAAATAAAAGAAAAGAAGTCTTTTAAGAAGCAAATACCTCCGATTCCACCGCTGTAATGTGTACGTGATCTTTTCAGCCGCAGGCCTCTGGTATTTCACAGTTTAGTTTTGTGCGTGCGAGTGTCCACCTTTGCCTTTTGCTTTGCACTGTTGTGGATGGACCTTAAAGCGTGGACAACTTTAACATATTTGCATGAAATTCTATTCAAGAAACGCAGTTTCTTTTTTTAAAATCACAATTGGAATGTAAGAGGGTGGATTAATAGTAGCACTAATGATCTGCACACAGCGGTTTTTATCCTGTGTAAGAAAATGTAACATTTTGCAATAACGACTTTTACGGTAACTTACCTTTGAAGCGGTTAAAACGTACATTTTGTTCACCTGGCTGTATTTTCAAAGATCAATTCACAGCATTATTTTGGTTTTTGAGCAGCCCATGTCTCCGATAACGGCAAAATCAAATGAAAATGCCCTGTCTCCTCTCAAAACTGAATACAATGTTGCCCTGACGTTGTTAAGAGTGGTATTTCTGATAATTCAATTTTAAAACACAACTCCGGATTTCCTGACTTGCACTTCTGCCCACGAACTCAGAAACTCAATATATTCCCTATTATCACTCTGCAGAACGCCTTTAAAGCAAAACTTTTTTTTAAACGTTACAAGTCTTTTTGATTTGATTTGGCTACAGCCCGTTTCTGTGCGTTATGTGTCTCATGACTGTAGTCGTGGAATTTTTTTGTTGTCGGCATTTTTGACACGCAGACCTTCACAAAGAATTCAGCTGTCTAGAACTTCATACTTTTCAAAAGCGCATATTCTTCAGAAAAAAAAACCGTGAGAGAGAGAATATTTAAACCAAAAGTAATCCTTTTGGCGCTGTGAGTCGGCTAATGCCATCAATACAAACAATGGACGACGGAAGACTCTGATGTGATCGATAATGTAATTAAAGATTCAGAGGGTTGACAACAGCGGGAATGATGGACTAACGAATTTGACTTCGACCATCGTCGGGGTTTTAATGACTCGGGCCACATAGCCAAGGTGATCTCCGCCTCGAAACATTTTTAACCAAATGCTGGACCAAATTAAAGCGTTCCGGATTTGTGTTCTTTTAAAAAAGTTCTTGATGATTATGGAAAGAAGCCACTTAAGTCATTTTTAGACACTCAATCCTTCCGTTTTTCTACGGAGAAAAAAAAATTAGATATATAATGACATACAATGAGCCTCAAGCAAATGGGACACATTTAAAAGTCGTACGTACTAGTAGGCTGTATACATGGGCTACACAAAAGCTGAATTTTCATTTCCAAAGCAAATTTGATGTTCCTTGTTTTAGATGCACTGTGAAAGTTCAGCAGCATTTCATCAGGGAAAATCTTGAAGTGAACAATTTTAATTAATTGGTATTGTAAATTAAAATCACCTATTCTTCCCGGCTCTGTGTTTTTACCAAAATAGCACAATTCTAAACATGTCCTCAATATAACCCTGCACGCAAACACATTCCCCCACACAGCTAAAAAGAGCAATGTCATAAACTGAAATAACCCATGTCAAGTAACGTTTCCAATAAGTATTTTATCATCAATACTTGCGGGTTTTTAAATAAAATAATACCCTTATTATTTCTAGTGCATAGCTCTTTACTGGCAAACGTTTGAAAAATGTATCCCACTTTGAAAATTTATAGACCTTTGAATGTGCTGCAACGGGCAAGGAACAATTGAATTGTAAAATGCCTCCGTGTAAAATACAAATTATTTGAACGTAACGGTTTTTATCTAGAAATCTCTTGCACATACATTCTTAAAAATAAACTCAAGGTAGGCTGCCAGATAAACACAGCAAAACACAAAAAAGGGAAAGCAACATTTTCTTTTGCAAAACTGATGTATTTGATTATTAGAGTAAAGAATTACAGTATCTTAGCTGTTAGTAGGTATTAAACTGTAGAGAAACTGGACCCTAAAGATCTTCCAACTTTCCAAGAAAGTGCATGTAACAGTCCAAAGGTTTTCAAACCTAATACAAAAAATAAACAAACAAAAACACAACTATAATTTGTCCCCTGGTCAAGATGAACTTTGAATCGTGAGGAATATGTACATTTGTTTTAATGGAATTATTGTTCCACATCTGATATTATATACAGAAGCATCCACACAAATTTCATATTCGATGTCAACGAAGATGCTGAAACCTAGCAGCCATGTGGAATTCCAGCACTTTTTCTATATGAAACATACCTACAAGGCATTTTAAATTTTCTTCTCAGTTTAAACTACCAAGACAAAACTCCTCGAAACCCCTCCGAGCTAACAGCTGTCGTGCTTTCACCTTTACAGAAAAAGAAACGATAAAACAAATCGCAAAAAAGATGGAGGAGGAGGTAAAAAGCACAAATACAAAGAACAGTTTGGAACAAAAGCGTTAAAGTCTACAAAACAACCAGAGTAGCAGTTTTCATTTTTTAATAAAAATCAAAAACTGTTTGATAGGAAAAGGATTAAGGGCATTCTATCCCTTTTCTGCAGTCTCAATATTCATTTGTGGAAGATAAAACAATATAGCGCTGGTAGGCCTTCCAGCGCAGAACAGTGTACATTATTTACAGCTTTTTGTTTTATTAAAGATCTAATGCATTACATGAACATCAAAGGTTATGTTATATATATACTACATATATAAAATAATTTAATGCCAGGGTAAGATCATTTAACCAGACATGGTAGCAAATGCTAAGAGTCTCAAAAACACACGTTTGAAGCACTCGTACAAACCCATTCTGGTCATGGAACAGAAGACTAAAGTAACTGTTAATGCTTCCACTTGATTCCAAGCAAGGTTATAATCACTAATAAATAAGCTCTTTAAAACTATAGATGTTGTACATTGTACAAAAAGGAGAAAGCATGTCTTCTTCGCTTCTTCGTTCAGAACGTTTCAAAGGCAAGCCAGAGCCGTTCTGCTTCCCGTCTGTGCCGGCATGCGAGAGTGTGATCGGCAGGAATGCCGCACAGGCCCGTCCTAGTTGGTGACGATTTCTTTATTGTCTTCTATGAAGCGCGTGAAACGGAAGTGGGTCCCGTTTTCCGTGTTGGCCATTTTCTCCAGACCAGCCAGAGCGGTGTTGGGTTCGGCACCGTGCAGCTTCTCCAGGCTCCCCGTCAGGCCGCCAATGGGGGAGCCCCCTGCCAGTGTAGGGATCCCCCCGTTCTGAATGACCGAGATCTCGTTGGTCTTCATCGCCAGGCCGTTCGAAAAGGCGGCGGCGTACTGGTTCCAGAAGCTGGCAGGGTCTCCGGTCCCTGCCCTGGCCGCCATATCCTTTTGGAATATTTCTGGGAATTTCACAGGGTTGGTTCCTAGGAATGCCATGGGACCATCCACGGAGAGCCTGCGGCCTCGTCTAGCCGGAGCACTGTTCCACATGTGCGTCCCCATGTGAACCTGCATGGAGAACACAGAGAAGCCCCCAGTAGGCACGAGTTACAATCCTGGCCACTGTGCAGATGCAGAGGCTGCAAGAAAGTCTGCAAGATTATACCAGCGGCAGCCCTGCTCAGACAAAGTGGAAAGGAACCACTGAAAACTTAGAGAAGAAGATGCTTGCCTGGCTGGGGTGTATGGAGCAATCCCACTTCGTTTTGCTGTACTTAAGAAATGCATGCTGCTTTCAATAAGACCCTAATACTCATGTCTCCAAAGGATAGCCTTTGTGCTGTGGCTAAAATTGCAATGTCCACTTTCATTCCATTGCCCAGTATTGTATTTGACACATTTACCCTAGAAATGCCCTTTGCAAACAAGGATGGGCATCTTTTTTTATTCCAACCCCCACAGCCAGAGAAATATCTGGGGACACGGACAGAATTTTCCCCAAAAGCAATTATTCATGCGCCGATATTGACAAGACATACAGGTACCATAGGGACAAAAAAAATACATTCCATTCTGAAGTTATAGCGTATTCCTTCAGGTGGCATTTGAATTTTCACAAAACCTGTATTTAACCTCGATACATCAGGCTGCTTCTTCGGAGTAATTCACTACGTTTTCATAGGACATACTCATAATATCATCAAGCAAGAAAAAGGCTAAATGTTTTGAATCATGTTCACAAACCTCTTTTGATACCCAATTCAAATCGCGATGAAAAGCATTACATCACTCCTGCTAACATGAAAATAAAGCCACTTGCCGATTTGACAACATGTCAACAAAAGGATATGAAAGTCAACACTTGGAATGGAGAAAGGCTTCCATTAGCAATCCCATATTATTTAGGTCAATTATTTTTTTTTGTTCTAATTGGTAACAGATTTTCATAGTTGATTTAAGAAAAAAGTGCAATAGCCATCTTTTTTGGGTAGTGTTCTAAAGCTAACTCGTTCAGTTCTAAACCAGTGTGAAGAGGAGAAAGTAGATTTAACAACACATACCAGTTAATGCAGATACAAGCACAAGATACAGCATTTTCCCACTGTAACATACAATTAAATAGTATGGTATGCAACAGCACTTCAGGCACTTACACTGTGCCCACTGTCAGTATGCCAGCAAAGCAAACACACTTTATAGATTGAAGCCATTTGGATTGATAAATGCTTTTTTTTTTAAAGAGACACAAGGTTATCTTCCTACTCTATTGCTGCCATTTGTAACTTTCGGATATGATTTTTTAAATATTGTGCTCAAATATATATTGATGACATATTTACAACCAATATTATTGCCATACGTAATACAATTGATTAAATGAAGTACAAAAAACAGGAAGCAGAATCAAAATAAAAGATAAAAATTAACTTGTAATCTGCTCTTCGATATATATTTTTCTGGCTCAATCTTATCAATTAACAGCTGTTGGAAAAGAGTTTTATTGCCAGCTATATCCAGTCCCTATGCAGAAACATTACTTTGAAATTCCAGTAATTTGAGTTTTTAAAAATTTCTCAGGTTGCTTGACAAATAAGCCAAGCAGTTCATTGTCTGTGTCACAATCTAATGTCACCTGATGTGATGTTTTTTTTCTACATGGAACACAATACCGTGTTCTAAAAATACTGTCCAGCTCTAAAAGCAGTTTGTTAATAATTACATTTCTTTCTGAAAATGAAGTCACACCTTTTCCCTAATTTTACACTTGGCTGATTTGGATGTTTGCTGCCAAGTGAAACCGATCGTGTTTTTACACAGGTGTCTTTACTTATATTTCAAAGGCTACCTCAAAAAGTTTCACAAAACAAAACTGAAAACACACCAGCTTTTGTGCTATATTTTGGAGACCAGCTATGTCTGGCAAAGCTGCAGAAGCCTTTACCCTTTTCACTAAATCTTCAGCTTCCTAAATGACACATTCATTAATTAACCACAAGATTATGGGAGAGTTCCGTCAATGATCTATGTTGTTAACATCGGGTTAATATATACACTTAAAAATAATTTGGAATCAGGTATGCCTCTTTATATATGAACATCTAAATTTAATTACCAAAAAAGAAGAGCAGGCAAAAGACGCTTTGCAGATGCAGAGAGAGGAGAACTGACAATACCTTGAGGTTGCCTTTGGTGGTGAACGCTCTGCCACAGATGGTGCAAGCAAAGGGTTTCTCTCCCGTGTGGGTCCGTTCATGGATCTGCAAGGCACTGGAGGAGGAGAAGGTCTTCCCACAGGTGTTGCAGAAGTGCTGCTTGGGCGTTCGCCGTGGTGGGGCCGGGGTCAGCACTGGGGAGGTGGTGGCGGACAACGAAACCAGATTGCCGGCGGGCTCTTTGCAGTCCTGAGAGGAGAGGAATCCGTTGACCTCGGTCTTGATCAGCGATGACAAGGAGCTGGGGGCCAGGATGGAGGGGCTCTGGCTGGAAGCGATGCTGGGGGCTGAGGGCTCGAACAGCTGGCAAGGCAGGTCTCGCATCTGGTGAGTCAGCATGTGCTGCTTGAGGTTGCCCTTGGTGGAAAACCCCCGGTTACAGGCTGTGCAAATAAATGGTCTCTCTTTGGTATGGCTTCGGTAATGAATGTCCAAGGCACTCTGACAAGCGAACGTCTTGCCACAGATGTCGCACGCCGTGTTCTTGTAAGTGCCCCGATCGCGGTAGGGGAAAAGCATGGACAGGGGGTCTTTAGAGGGGTTGCAGGATGTCAGATCCAAGGCACCGCTGCTGGAAGGGGACTGGGTGAGGCCTGCATGGATGTTATCCATCTGTAAAGCTCTTTGCTGCTTTTCTTCAAAGCTGGGGGACTTGTGGTAGGCGGGCGCACTGTTGGTAGGGGAGGGCGCCTGCATGGAAGAGGTAGATTCGGAAATAGCTGGGCTCCCGGCGCTTTGGCTCTCAATGTCTCCTCCAAGGGATGACGAGTCATTGGTCATGTGGTCACCCTCGACGGATCCGTTCTCCACTGACTTCACGCTGCTGGCAGGCAGCTCTTCCACAAGCCCTTGGTTGGTCATCTTCACCTGGCTTTCTAGACTAGCAATGGCAGACAGTTCTGGCGGCATGGGAGAAGAACACAAACTGTCTTGAGAGGCATCAGCAGACTTGGGGGTATCTGGTATGCTGCTGTCGGGACAGTCCTCCATATTCTCCATGCTATCCATGTTCTCATCCGAAAAGTTTTCCAAGTCGTCAAAGTTCCTCTCATCGAAGGATCCTGTGTCGGACTCCATGGATTCTGGATAATTGTCGGGGAGGGGTGTGTTGGGAATCTGCCCACCCATGTGCATTCTGATGTGCTGCTGCAGCACAACTGCATTGGTGAACTTCTTCTGGCAGATGGGGCAAGAGTGCTGGACCCTCAATGGGGGCATGGCACGGTGTACACTGTAGTGAGTTTTTAGGTTCCCTTTCGTTGTGAACGCCCTGCCACAGATTTTGCACTTGAAAGGCCTCTCTCCTGTGTGAGTGCGGTAGTGCATTTTCAGAGCGCTCTGGCAGCTCAGAACCCGGTGACAGATCACGCACTCGTTTGGGTCAGTCACCTTCTTGTCGATGTTCTCCACCAGCTGCTGGAGCTTGGACGTTTCAGACGCTTGGGTGGGATCCAGGAGACCTCCAAAGGGGAACTTTGCTTTGAACTGCTCGGACATGAGTGGCATGAGGGGATTGGTGGCCATGGGGGGGCTGTTGCTGAAGCCCAGGTCTGCTGTGCAGTCCTGGGCAGAGCTAATACTCACATTGGTAAGGGAGTTCGAATGTTGGTTGCGGTCTTCTGTTTTCCCATCTGAGGTAGGCAGGGTGCCGCCCTCACCCTCTTCTGATACACCATCATTGCTTTTACCAGATGGCTCCACTGCACCTGAGTCACTTTTCACAGAGCTGGCAGGGCTGGTTATTGAGATGGGGTGATTCTCCTCCTTTTTGATGAAGGGTGGCAAACTGGGAATTGTCGGTGGGAGTAACAGACCAACAGAAGTGGTCAGGGTGGACAGAACTGGCTTACTGTCTAGCCAGCTAGTTATTGGCTTCTCTGGGGGCATGGACATCCCATAGGGAATACCTGTACTGGTTGGAATATTGTCCAAATGTTCTGGGACTGGGTAAGGATTCATTTGAATATGAGGGTACTTCTCTTTATGCCGCTGGAAGTGAACCTTCAAATTCCCCCGGGTTGAGAAACGGTTCCCACAGATGTTGCATTTGTAGGGTCTCTCTCCAGTGTGAGACCGCAAGTGGATCTGCAAGGCACTGTCGCTCCCAAACACCTTGGCACAAAACCTGCACTTGTGTTTGAAGAAAGCCTCTTCTGAGCTGCTTTTGGGTTCAAAGGAGGTCACGTTAGGCGGTTTGCCCTTCCTCTGCTGGGCTAGGGCAGCCAAAGAGTTCAGGTCCTCCACAGTTGTGCCGACACTGGGCAGAGGGTTGGGGAACATGGGATTGCCAGGAGGGGGCTGAGGTAGAAGTGGGTTTGCGGCAGGGCTTAACAAGCTACCTATTCCGAAAGCTGGTGTGGATGATTTCGCTATTGATGGGTTGCTGAGCTGAGGGTGCAGGGTTCCGGCGTGAGCGGGCAGTTTGTCAGAGGTCTGGGCGTTGACTGCCGATGCCACCAGGGCACCGATGCTCTGAGATGATGCGCTGCCTGGGGGCACCATGCTGCTGCCAGGGTTGCTCTGAGGTAGCTGTGCTGCTGTCGTCAGTTGCTTCAGGCTGCTTATGCTCGCAGACTGACTGGCCAGGCTCTGTGCTAATCCTGCAGCGGCAGCCAGCTGCTGGGAGAGATGCGAGCTGAGAGTGGTCAGGGGGTTGCCGGACGTCCCTAACGTCCCCGGAGACGAGCTGGAGGGCACGGGCATTTCGCCGTTTTGAGAGGCCAGCAACAATATCTGGTGACGGATTTGCTCAATGAGCTGCAGCTGGTGGATCTGCTGCTGCTGCAGAGCCAGAAGCTGCTCCATGAGGGCAGGGATGGCAACTTTGCTGCTGCCGTTTGAGCGGGCTTCTTGTGAGAACTGGGCCACGGCCACCTTAGTGCTTTGCAGGTTTTCGATTATCACGTTGCTGTTAATCACGGAGAATTTTCCCAGTTCCGTCAGATTACCTAGATGAGGTAGAGATGTCGAGACAGCTGAGGTTCCCACGGCTGGGCCGGCGCTGCTGCCCATGCTGTTGTTGTTGCTGATGGAGCTGCTGCTACTGGTACTGCTGCTGCTGCAGACGTCGCCACTGTGGCTGCTGTTAATTCCGGATGCATCCACGTTCATGGATTCCTCTTTGTCGAGGGCGTTATGCTCCGAAAGGTCACTGCAGTCTACTTGATCTGCGTTATTAACTGTGTCATTCATCTGCTCATCAGGATTATCCGAAGGGGAGCTGGGAGAGAATGTTTCGGAAGGGGAGGCTGGATTTTCATTTACTATCAGAACTAATTGATTCTTAGTGCAATTCTTCTTGTGTTGTAGGAGATCTGATAGTTCAAAGAACTCGGCGCAACATCTGCTGCAGACGTGGGCATCGTTGTCCTTACTGGGGGGGTGCTCTGAGCTGGTCTCCATGTCTCCTGAAACATAGGAAATGGGGAGGGGGGAGACAAAGGATTAGTGATTAGAAAGATGTAGCAGAGGAGAGCAGGGCATCTACCAGTTTAGATTCCTTGGCAGTTCATGGTGCGGGTTTCTGTTTGGTTAGCCCATCCTCCACTTAACAACAACAGCTGAAACAACGGCAGTAAAAACAGGTTGATACTGAGCAATGAAGAGGAGAATAAAATGCTAAATCAATACCACTTCTAGCACTTCTAGTATTGCTTAAAAGTGATCTTTAAAGATGTACGTGTGGGTTTCATCAATCCAGCTGTCTTAGATAATCATTTTCTTCGGATAATCCATCAAAATATAAAATACTATGAACTGAAGACATTGGGGCTTAATGAAATTCCATAGAGGAGTATTGATTTCCAATATTTCATACTCTTCATTGTCTAGTTGTCCACTGGGCGCAAATCAACCATTTGAAGGACTTATTAGACTTTCAAGTTGCTGTCAACTTTGCTCATTTTCAACCAACTTAGAGACATCTTCGACAGTTTATCCCTGTCACTAAACTAATTTGTAGCCATTCAGGCTGCAATCAGTGGCTGACAAGAACAACAGAGGTTCTGCTATCTAGATAGCTTGTGTCACAACCACTTGGACCCTCCCTGGACTGGGGTTAATTTTGATTCGAGTGAAAATTATAGCTGTCACCATCAAATAAATGTTTGTACAAAAAAACCCATAAAACCGCTTCGATTTTAATTTGATGATTAAAAAATCAAGACTTTAGGGGGATTAAAGCATAAACACGCCAGTTTATAACTAATGTATTATATTATAGAAACTGTAGAGCGCCCTACAAAGCAGGTTATTTTTTAAAAAAGTGGAAAATTCCACTTGGTGCATGATTTCCAAACTGTTAATGCAGAAAAAAACAAACAGATTTTGTCATCTATTGTTCCAAAAAACTATCTGAAAGAGTCAGCTACAGCAATAAAGGCTCTTGCTGTGCGCTTAGATGTTTTAGAGAAATCAAAAAACCCGATCTAGTCTAAGAAGGCTTCTTTAAAATAAAACAAAAGGTTTAAATAACTGTTTCAGAAAAAAAAATATAGACTCTCATTAACTGAAAAGAAATCAAAATAATTTCGGGAAGTTGAATTAAGTCAATTTAAAAAAAATCACATAAGTTCTCATAGATGTTGTTTGGGCAAAACAGACATATTTGTATTCAGATAGGACGATTACATATTTAACTAAATTGAATTTGTTCTAAAATGAAAATATACAAATCTCTTTAGAAAATGACCAAGTAATAAACAGAACAAAATGATTTTGCGTGTTATCACGGGTTTTTAAAATAAATGAAAATGAAATGAAAAAGGAAACTTTTTACTATCCCGCTGGAGGATTAATTCAATTTTGCAAACGCGGCAACTGTAGAAATGGCTCTTCTCCCCTGCTAGGACCTTTTTAAAACTAGAATTTTGCTATTTAACATATTAGTTGATTTACAAATTGTTACTGAAAGCATTTTCTCGGAATCCATTCACAGCCTTTATGGTTGCTGTGGCTCTCTACATTTATATCAGTGCGAGGATTCATTTGCAAATTAAACACAAAACTCTCTGACCCCCTCCTATTCAAGAGCAGCATGGCTTCCCATTGTTTACACAGCATGAGAACACCAGGGTCTTCTGCACAATACTGTGTGGTCATCTTAGTGGGCTCTGAAAGCAGATCTTGTTTAATTCAGAGATTACCTTCCTTCAGTGCTTCTCTGTGCCGAAAAATCACATAGCACAAAGTTGCCATGACAGTAAAAGCCGGCCTCACACAACTAAACCGCAGAAAGGGAAGAAGCTACTTTCAATAACTTTCAATATTGACAGTGATTTTAGGTGTAAGTTGCTAGGACTTTTTGATTTTACAGAAAGGAGGTGTGTTACGTTTGCAAATCACCAGTCCCTACAGTGGTGTGCCATGGATACTATAAAAACTTTCGCTGAAAGGGGAAAAATTCTTCCTCAAACATCATTCTCGACCTTGATACGCTACAATACTTTGTGGTCTGATTTCGCAGAAATTTGTTTTGCATCCAAACAGCTGTGTTTTACACACAGAGATACTTACATAAAAAACACATCACCATTATATTAAAAATTAGTATAAAATTACGTAAAAGACATCAACCTATATGTAGTCCTAACACACACAACTCCTTACAGGAATCCACATAGCTTACTAGAACCTATAAGTTTACTTCCCTCACAATCACCCTTAAGCCCCTATAATTGCCCATTACCCCTTTTGGGTTTCTGTACAGAACCACTGACTGCATGATCTCAAACATATTTGTATTAAATTTACCACAGTAAAAAGTAAAATTCGGACAATCTAGATTAAAACTGATATATAGGCCTATATGATATATACATAAACAAAGCACTATACTCTATATTCAAGTGCTAAGCACCACTATAAATAAAGACCAGAAGCACTAGGATGAGTTTGTACAATAATTCATTACTTAAAGAAAAACATTCTGCTTTCATATTTTAAATAAGCCATTTTTATAGTATCCAAAAGAATAATTAAAACACCCAATGTGTCTAAGGTTGAAATACGTCGAAAACTGTTCTGTACCATGAAAATAGAAACATTACTTTGCAGTAATATTATCTTGGGCTGAGAAAAATGACACAAAAACACAAAAAGAGAATTGCCGCGTCTACAGTAATATTTCACCTATGCTGTATCGCTACATTCAAACACTAAATGCTGCATTCTCAATTTAAATTGTGTTTAGCATACCTGTGCATTTTAGATTAATGAAAAATAATTATTTTTAACCGGATTATAGTTAAAAAAGCTTGAGTCTCACCTAGACAGCTCTGCACACACAAATAACAGAACTTAGTCCTGAACAAATCTCAGATCTGTCTATTATTTTTCCAGGTTTGAGTAGTCTTCCATTAAGATTTCTGTGAAACACAGGTAATTTGTAAGTGCTGTTATGGAGGTAATTGTCTTGGTTTAACCTTCTGATCTGTGTTGCACATCAAGGAAGCATCTAACACATTGAAAGAAACACCCTCCTTACAAAGGTGGAAATCAACAGCACTTAAAACACGCTCACATTTGGTTAAAATTATTTAATTATGAGTTATACTTCATCGGTTCATGATATTTTTTAAAACAATCTGGCAAATCTATAGCTTTTCAAATTATCCGATGTAAGATACACCTCTGTGCAACAGATCCCAGGCATCTTTGTCAAATCTGATATAAAATAAAATCCAGCTCCTGGATTCATGTATGTACAGGACAACAGCTTTCTTAAAAAAAAGACTATGAAGACACAAAAAAACAGATTAGGGAAGATTAACACACATCTTGTCTGTCTACATTTGAAATCTTTCTCAGGAGAAACCAGATTTTTTAAATGAAATACTCCTTGTTAAGCTTTGTGCAACCAAGATGTAATTATATTGTTTTTGCTTGTGTCCATATATTAAGAAACCAAAAAATACAGAACTTCGAAAAGTACTTTATGCAGAAGACAAAGGCAATGCAACTTCAAAAACAGCATTAGTTCCAAATTAGAGTTTTTAACTCTTTCTCTCTCACGGTGCCTCATTAACCATTTTTTAAAAACACATTTTGACTTTTATTTCAGCATTATAGAAGCCTGTAGTGCCTGTTTCTCTCTCACACACATATAAATCCTTTTCATGTCAAAACAGATACTCTAATACATCAATGACAGGATTCAGCCAAGAACTAAAGCAAATTATACACTTTAAAAAAAACTTTAAAAACATGACAAGGTGTTATTGAAAAGACTAAAATAATGTGACAAACTCCACCTACAGCTTTGGACTAATTTAGATTTAGTAGTCTTCTGTGTTAGAATGGATTAGCCTTGAACTGCAACGGTACACTACTTTCCATGCAAACTGCACAGTACCGTCGTCTATCGCTACTTGATCACAGCACAGCAGAGAGAAACACCAGCTTATCAGGCCTCTGAGAAGGTGAAAACAACAAACGACAAATTAGGTACGGAGAGATGGGGGGGAAAAAAGAAATAGGAAAAAAGATCATAGATAATGAGTTGATACATTACTGTGTACTTCTGATACACTGCTGCTGCCACTTGTGACTTTACAAAACAGCCGCAACGTCCCTCTCCAGAGCTTGCAGAGAGGAACAGCTGTAACTGGATGAATCCCACTGAACACTAGATGGGGTTCCACTATAGCTGCAACTTCCATGAAAAGAATTCAGCTCCCAGCTCTGTTCCACTGACACGTTTAAAGAAAGAAAAAAAAAGTGCTCCTTAAGGCTACGTCTAAACTTCGACTATATAAACATTGGCAAAAGAACGTGAAACTAAATCCCTATTGTTTGCAAGCTGTAAGGGTTCTGTGCGAGCCACCCTATTAGTCTCCCCCTTGAGGGTCTTCTCAGCAAAGGTGAAAAGGGGGAACTAGTGACGATACAACAACAGCATTGATAAGGCCCCTCCGAAACAAGTCACTTCATTCCTGCCAAGCGGCGGGACAGCTGTCCTGGCACTGAGTCCTGGGGGTCAATAACAAGGTACCGGAGTACATACAGTGCTCTGAACTTCCTCACCTTTAGACAGAGGGAGGTGGACAAAGGTTAAAACAGCAGCGTGTCAGCGTCTGCCCGCGATCCCTGCCCCGCAGAACTGCTGCAGACGACTCCCAAGACTTTCATCTTACTGCACAAGCACAACACGCCGCATCTACTGCCCGGTCATTTTACAGACATCTAGCTGAAACTGTCGCCCCGAGAGCTTCAGATCTAGGAGTTTCTCCAGAATACATTTTTTTAAATACCTCAAAACAGAAACAACAATGAAAACACGCAGCGCCTGTAAGGACTAAATGAATACATGTCGTCATCGTTTGGAGCAATCACTGCACCGATCTTCTGTAAAACTTTGAAGTAACTTCCGCAATTGATGATAGAAAAAGCACGTCTTTATGAAAAACACTACTGCTACAAGTAAATAAAACTACTGCCACAACGGACTGTCAAATTCATTTACCAGGAGGTTTTAGTAGTGAAAAATTAATTTCTCCTTCACCCGGCTTTTAACGTGCTCTGGAAAAAAAATGGCCCAGGTGGGAACAAAACACTTCTTAAGACTGCTAAGAAAAAAAATAAGAATTTCAAAATCTTAATTTCCAATTCCTTGGCACAACGAACCACATTTAAATGACAAAAATACCCGAACTGTAATTATATATCTTTAAATAGAATTTTAAAGTCTCAACGTCGGTTTACGAAAGTGACACCGGCCGTAAATCATAAAAAAATGCAAACTTAACTTTACCTGGACGAATATAGCTTATGAGTTATGGGGATATTACAGTGACTGATTTTTTGGGGTTACAATTTAAAGCCCGCTTCGATGTGTGTATGTAAATACAGAGAAATTGCAATTCACAATACAATGGAAAATATCTAAATAAAAATGACCTAGTTTGTTTTTACAGAAATGTAACGAGAAATAAAAAAAATAATGATACCGCAATTAAAAGCATGAACACTATTGGGAAATTTTTAAACTAATGAAGCTTTTCAGTGCACTGATCCTGGATTATGCTGCATTGTAGCAACCAGTGGGTAACACTTAAAAGCTTTCCTGCTTTGAACGAAGAGATACAGTGTGCCAATCTACAACTGTGCCATTATTCTCCCTAACACTGGAACTATAGGCTGTACAACGTGATAAGTGCTTGGGATGTTCTCTTCCTACGGGACACCTGACTACCATGCTGTTTAAACAAAAAGTACAAAACAAAAACAAAAAAAAACACCTTAAAATTTAGAAGTTATTTCTTCAGAAGAGTATATATGATTAATAATCCTCTACTACTCGTCAACAACGACAGAAAAGTAATCTTCAGTGTAATCAGGAGTTTTTACCATTCGTTTTTTTATCCCTTTCTTTATCAAAACTTTTTTGTTGTTATTGTCGTTTCTGTTGATTCCGAATATTGTGTTTAAAGGAAAGAGATTCGAAATGATTTTATTTAGTAAAACTATAGCCTGTGCTCACGCTCTGTAGCTTACATTTGGAAACAATATGGAAAATCGAATCAAAAGGCTTAAATTATCTAGAAAATTGCTTGATCTTGTTTAGATACGAAAAACTGAAACCTTACCACATCAAAGAGCCTTATCAAAAATCGTCGTGAGGAGCTCCAATAGAAACCATCAGAGAAAGCTAAAACTATACATATATTTATACATGTATATTCTCTGTACAGTCTGAAGACTACATATAATTGATGCCGTCCACAGAGCGAATGTTGTGCAAATTCTTAAACTAAAATGGAATGTCTTTGTACCTCTGTCAATCTACACTGACCACGACGCCCTTTAAAGATCACATGTTATCAAAGGTCCAGGCAGAAGTTTAGAATTATTGCGTAATTAACATCACTTCGCTTATCAACGTATAGCAAATGTTGCTTTTGCCCTTACTTTGTGATTGTGCGATTCAAAGGAATGTATTAAACGCTTTGAATTATCAGACCTCTGGCGCTGCGAACTTTGGAAAAAGGTTAAGGCAGAAATCGTGGACTAATTCAAAAGAGGTGTCCGCTAAATCGAGTGGTCTGTGGAGATCAGTTGTTGAAACAATTTAGCTCGAATGTTTTTTTTTTAACAGAAGGGGGGTTGATAGAAATGATTTAAAAACGATTAAGATCACAGCCTACTAATGCAAGTAGATTACGTCTAGGCTTTAAGAAATACGGGACACAAGTTTTATTTTTCCCCTCAATTTTGACCTAGCAGATGAACGCCTAACTAACGAAAGGCATCAAACAGTTCCTGGACCTCAAGCTGCAAATCGTGTTATGACGAATCTGTTTAATAAGTAACTTTCCAAATATTTGGGCCGTTGATTTCGCGGTGGATGTCGTGGAGTAAGTCGACAGAGGAGGGAAGTGGTGTGTTTTAGAAAGCGGCGCATCAGCTAAACTCACAACAAATTCCCTAAAACTACAATATTTTGCAATATGGGGGTTTGGAACAAGAGTTTATAACGCGATTGACAGAGCGAGAAGGCAAAGACTCCATTTACTAAGGATAAGATGAACACGGTGGATTACTTTTCTATATTTTACCCCCAAAAAACATAATTTCCCAAATTAAAATCTCTGACAAAGACTTTTCTGTAAACAAGCTCGAGTTAGTTTCCACACAGCGACCGGGTGTTTTACACTGGGCGTTCTTTTCGGATCACTAAAAGTTCGGAAGATTACACGCTCTTAGAAGAAAAACTCTGAACTTTGCTTCATAACAAGCATTTATTTTCATCTGAAATAACGAGTCCGCCTTTTTCAAAACTATCACAAATTCCCAAATAATTACATAATTTGAAAAAAAATAAAAAAAATATGTATTTCTGATCTCTGGTTTATTTTCTGCTTTTTTTTTTTAAAAAAAAAGTCTGTTGCGAGTTTTCTCCCGTCTTGTTGGGTAGCGGGGGGAAGTTCGGTCCCAGGTTTGCAGTTCAGGGTGTCAAAACCAAACCTGAACGCGGCGGTTTAAAAGCCAGACCAGGTCGAGATTAAATTGGTTTCTTTTTTATATCAAAAATAATAGTTAAACTGTAAGGTAAGAAGTTGTGCCGTAGGGTCTCGGTTCCTTAACTTCGACACGAAGTTGACGAGAGCTGTTTTGGCCACAGTAACACGACTGAGGACAAAAGCGTAGTGGTCTTTTCCATCACTATAGAAGTCTGCAGCCGATCACCGGAGGTCTTCGCTCCGATTCACAAAAAAGACAAGAGGCAGCGATTCATCCTTCGGGCGAGGGAAAACAAATGCACACTAAACTGAAAAACGATCTAATCGTATACATGTAAACCTGGACCGTATGGTTACGTGAGACACGAATCTGAACAATCAAGTGCAGGTAAATGGAAAATAAGATGAAATTCAGAGACGTGCACAGAAGCTCCGTATGTTCACTGTTTTCTAACATGTTCCCTAGGAGGCTTTGCGGAACTTCTGTGTTTATGAAAAAGCACGTTGCTGCCTTTCATATAAAGACAAACTGTATCAAGTAGCACTCTTGCCTGAAAACACATTACAGCGACACTTTTTTAAATCGTCCATCGCGGCTTGTGGGGACCGGTGTCACCCCAAACTGCCTGAAATCAGAAGTTCCTGTTGCGCTTATGTACAAATGCCAAACCCGGAGAAAAACGCCAAAAAAAAAACCCAACGGAATCGCGAAGAGGCGCAGAAAAGCAGAGCAGCGTGATCTAATTGAAGTTTTCTTTTAAAGTTAAGTTGCCATGTTTGGTAGCTCGGACTTACCATTGTGCTCGGGTAAGGGCAGATGGGGGTCCGATTGGAAATGTTGTGGCTTCGCCTGTTTCCTCCGCGACATGCTGGCTCACACATCAGCCAGGGCAGAATAAAAAATTACTAAAAAATCTTCTCAAAATTACGGAAATCGAGCCCATCCACCGCGCATGTGTCCTGCTATAATTATGATTATCAATAATGCTTTGCGATTAATCATACAGGGGCTCTTTGAAAGGCGATTGGCACCTCGCCAGCCCCCTATTCAAATGAAGTCTCTTTAATCAATTAGCTCCTGATTTGCTGGGGACTCTTGTCTCTCTCCCAGCTCCCACCCAATGAGTTGATCCGTGTTAAGGAAAGGCAGGATTTTCCTACTCTGTTTAGATACAGTTTAACCCTTCTTAGCAAACAGCTGGGGACGGCAGGCGGCTTATCTCCTCTACTATTGGAATGCCACAGACAGAGCCTTCTGCTCCTGCTCGCTCCCCAGTATCTTTCCTAGTGATTAAATGTTAACCAAGCCTACATGAGTTAAAATATATTTAGCTGACAGGAGGCGACTGTAGCGAAACATCCGAGGGCGCACGCATACAGTGCAGTGTGCCCAGACTACACTAGCTTAGCTAGCCTTTTTTATTTTTTTTCTCTCTTGCGCGTTTTGGAGTTTTTCAGATTTCCATTAAGTCATTGTCTCTTTAGGTCTTGCAGGATGACATTAAAAAACGCCGCTGGGATCTCTGCGCGTTACTTTTCTAAATGTGTGGAAGAAAAGAGAGAAAAAAAAAACAGGTCGACTTGACCACAATTTTTTTTTTTTCAGTTACTTCAATCGCGCAGTCACGATGCCTCGGCAGTCCAGGGAAGGTCGCGAATATCCCAATCGGTTTCCGAGCACTTTTGATTATCGCCGTATCACGAAACACGTTTTTTCCTCACTTTCGCCGCACGCTACGTTGAGCGAACAAACAAACTTTAAGGGCCCGCTTGCACCGTTGGGAAAATCGGACGGCCCAGCCCCTCCGCGCTGCCATTGGCCGCCGGCCGCCTCTATCAGCCCCGCGGAGGCGCTGGCTGTGCGAGAGAGAGAGAGCGCGTTGGAGGTTGAGGAGGAGAGCGAGAGGGGTGGACTAGCGAGCTGCTCCACAGAGATCTCGTCTAACCGTTTGCAGTCAACCCTAACTTTTTTTTTTTTGTTGTTGGGTTCGGCGAATGCGTTTCTCCTTTTAAAGTTTTTTTATTCACGTTTGCTTTACAATTCTTAAATCTCTCCTCGCGTTTGTCGCCTGTTCCGGCTTCTCCACCTGCCTGTGTCACCGCGACTGTTCGAACCGAACATGTGTATTTTGCAAGAGAAATAAAACATAAATAAGCCCGTTTAAAACACACACACACACACCCCCGATGCTGTTTTAAGTTGTGTGTTAAGAGATGAACGATTAAAGGGGGTATATTTTGGAATAATGAAGAAATGGATATTTCGACACAGGAAAAGTTTTCAACTTTTAATTACATATTCAGCTTATATTTAAATTAATGTGCGTATGGGTATGATGATAATAATAAAAATAATAATAATAAATTAAATGAATAGAGGTCAGGGGTTTAAATAAATACTATACTTAAGCAATTTCCGTAATTACAACAAGTTGAAAAATACAAAGAGAATTAACTCGTTGCGTGATACCATTCATCTCCTGGAGAAAAAACAGACTTTATTGTGGGCTTTACAGAGGCGCGTTATTGCATAGCACATTCATCTTAATTCTGGTACTAACTTACCGACCTTAAATCCATTTCAATATTTGCTTTTTCAAAACTTGCATGTATTCCACCCATAAGCCAAATAAAAAATTCATACTCTGAACAGTAAAGCAAAGACAATACATTTGGAGCAATAAACGAGTGCTTAAGAGCTGTACAGTGCTTAATATGCGATCATAAATTTGGAGTTTGTCAGGGTCGAGCATTAACAAAGCGCATAATCTACCGGAGGATAAATTTATTCATAATTGTTTCTTTTCAATTATTAATTATCCTTCCAAATTACTCATCACAATTCATGTTTTTTTGTACCTCTAAACAGAATAGCATTAAACCGAGAAACAGACAGTTGCACCTCCCTGTAATTTAAATACATATAGAGCACAAAACTGAATTATTAGCAGTTGTAAGAGCGCTAATAGTATTGGCTTATAAAAGAAATTGTTTTATCTGTTCAAAGGAATATAATATACATATATCTCAGAGCTCCAGCAGTTGTCTTTCAGTAGATTTATTACGTTGAAAAGACAAACGAAGCTATCAGTTGGGTTGATTTTGAGGAATGAAGATAATAATGTTACTATAGGTGATGTCTCGGATGCCATTATTCTGCACTGAATATTTAAAGAGAAGCTGTAGGCGAGATAGATTTGATCCCTCTTGCGTCAGCTCCGTACTTAGGACGCCTGTTACTTATATATTAATGGCAAAAATGTTTTTCAGACTTCTTTAATGTACAAGGACGCTTTTAATTGTAGAAAAACAATATTTATACGTGGCAGAAAACCAGAGTGTGAGAGTATTGGCACGTCTGTATCTTAAAAATAGATTTAATATATGTAACGTATTTATCGAAGAAAATCTGCATTAAAAAATAAGATTTCTAAGTTCTAGATACAGAACACCAAAGCGCTTATTTATATCATATCTGTAATCACATTGGATGGCGATCTACAATTTAATTTCGACTAATGTCTGTTTTTCTCCCAATGAAAATTACGAAACAATTAACAAAAATATACAAGTACAAATAAAAAATAATAACTTCTGAAACAACACTACAAAATAAAGTCAAAGGGTATCTTAAATGTACTCCATACTTAAATGAGCGAGTGCACCTCAGCTGCAGTACATGTTCGCTAATGTGATGTTGTGTTACAGAGCTGGGAGCGAGGTTTTAAAATCATATCAGCTATAACTTGGCGAGGCAGGGAAATGACTGCAATATTGTAATGTCCTGGGCAGGAAAATCAATGGTCAGTTAATTGATGTGAGTGTTGGTGTGAGATTGTAAACAGGGTGATTTGCAGCCCAGTCGAGCGAGAGACATTTTAAATGAGATTCACTCCAGACGGTCTCCGCCGTCGGGCTACACTGTGTTAACAATCACGGATTGAATGACACAAACAGCAAGAAATTTTAGACTGAATTAAAATGGGACGGCGATGGGGGTAGGGACTCAAAACGGGCGGTTAAACAGCCTCATCCACCCCCTTCTCTAGTATTTAATCAATGGGAAAGTAAATATTTTAAAATGTCCCTAACCTCACACTTATTCTTTACTAAATATATATTTCTTTAAAATTGATAAATTATATATACATTAAGTAGCAAAAAATAATTTACACCCTTCCCATTAATTTTGTATTGAAAGACTCCCCTTGTGATTCAAAAGTATTTGAATCCTTCATCTAGCCAATCAACCAGCTAGCCACCAAACGTGTGTATGATTGTAAAATGTGCGCTTTCAGACCCCCCAAAAAAATCATCCGTTTTTAAAGTTCTCGGTGGGCTGCGGATGTAGCCCCGGCAGCGCGGTCCAGCGCAGGTCCGGACGCGGGCTGGCGCGCGGAGCGCGAGAGGCGGTGTCATGCGCGCAAGAGGCGCGCATCCCCGCTCTGTCGCGCGCTGATCAATGCGGAAAGGAGGGGCGCGGGCCTCGGAGCGCCGTCCTTCTCCATCATCACGGACAGTCAATAATTGATCATTGCTCAGAATCGCAAAGCGTTTGAACATATAATTGAATCTCATAAGCCATGCGGGTCAGGAAGGGGGTTAGGATCCGCACCTCCAAACCGCCGCTTCTTCAGCACATATATATGTACCATTTGAACCTTTTCGTTCATACAGATCTTGAAATCTGTTTTGATAATATTTTTTAGAAGAAAAAAAGCTATGCACGATGCTGTAAAAACGCTGAATGTGACCTATTGAATTACTGAATAAACTACAAATGCTGCATAAGAAATAACTCAAGAATCTAAAATAACACATTTTAACTCAGTGGTATATATATGTATATTTGTGTAGATGTTTAGTTTTCTTTAGATAAGCAGGAATTGCACGTCTTCTTGCAAAAGTCCAGGGCTTGTTTTCTTTGTGTTTTCTTTTTCCATTAAGATGCATCTTTCCTGCAAAAAGTTAGGCGAATGTTTTCTGAGGTTTGCTATAAATTGCTCGTTGCTTTTACATCTCCACCCTCATTACGTTCATCTGTGTCACCGAAGATAATCGCTTCTAGTTTATCAGCTTGATTTACATTCGAACAGTTGGGAGAACGTGGAACTATTTTAAGGCACAACACTTATCCCTGTTCGTTTGCTATTCAGATAAAGACTGTCTTTAAGAGATGCGCCTGTCTTAGAGAAAAAAATCATACAGGACGAGAAGCCAAAAATACTCATACTAACCTACAGAAAAGAGGATTGTTAGCAGTAATAGTATGTATGTGATTAAGCATAAAAATAGTAATACGTTTCAGTGCAAACTGGTTCGTAGATTTCACCAAATAGGCGTTTAATTAACGCTGTCTTTTAAAGAGCCTAACGCATTCGTATTATTTCTTGTGTGACGTGACTTTTACTCAAAAATAAAGTAGACACCATCTATAAAATGTATAATTTTAACGTACAATAGGCAAATGTGTATTTTTACAATGAATCACGCTTTCTTGTTTTGATATCGTACACCGCCTATACATTTTCAGTTATATTTTTAACCAGTTCCCATATTTTCGTAATTTAACTGCTCTTGTTTAGTTTTAGTTTTGACCTCCAGTTGTGGTTATATATTAATCCAACACCTAGGACTGGTCCTTAATCAATGGCCTATGAGCTCTGACAATACATCCTTCATGCAAGGCTGAGAATTCTCCATGAATTTCCCTGGCACCTACGCAGCCAGGGATATCACGTCTGAAGTTTAACATTTTAAACAAATTTGTTCTAACCAATCGATATCCTAAAGCCAAAAAAATACAGAATAAGCTACATTTAAAATAGAGAAAAGTTTCTCTTGACGTGAACTTTTATTCTTGTTTTTTTCTCCTCATCATTTATGGAGAGATCAGATTTAAGAAGTCTTAAACTATTCGACGATAGTTTGAATTCTAACAAAACCAACAGTTGTGCTGACCTTAAGTCATAAAACATCGACTGTTCTGAGAAGTCTTACATTTTATTTTGTGCATGGGGGGGGGGGGGGGTATATTGTTTTTTTAATGTTGTGATTCTGCCTTTCAAATAAAAAATACCAACATACTGCTCTGTTTTAGCGCCAACTGGCCACAGAAACGCTATTCAAAAAGACGCGTGGAAACTTTGAGTTTGCGACAATTAATAGCTGTTTGATTGTACAAAAAGAATATTTTTCATATTTACATTTATTTAAAAAAAGAAATATAGTAATATTAAGGGCTGCAAAAACTTTTCTAGGCAACTTAAACTGCTCAGCATTCAAAAACAGAATCGAAATATATATATATAGAAATAAACGGCCATTAAAATTGTATTAGCTTTCCAAATCACAGCCTTCAACCTGAGCCTAAAATTCTATACATTATAATTGAAAAATATTAAGAGAAAAAACTTTTGCCACATAGGTAATTTTATATTAAGTATACATTAATTTAATTAAATATAAACTATATTTATATTTAAAACAATAACTAAGAATCTAAGGGTCAAAAAGGTTATGTTCAATTTGAAAAGTTCAAATGTAAAAATCTGAAAGAAACACAGTAAGCAGACTTAAATTAGAAATGATAGAAGAGTAAAAACCGTTTTTCACAAAAACAGATGGTTATAAATATTCTTTTTTATTGTTAATATATTACAATCAGGGATTTGTGTTTTGTGAAAAGGTGGCTGTTTTGCCAGTAATCCTGGATCATCTAAAATACGTCCATCAGCATTTCTAAGAGTAAAATATGAAACACCGCCTGTCCTGTGATTAAAATTGATCACCTGCACTAATTGAGAATGATTTCCATGAAAGGGAAGATCAAAAACAGTCTGCTGGCCTTTCGCAATTCCTACGGTGCTCCATCTAGTGCTCCAGTTCAGTCCTATGACCCCCAGTCCTTAGAGGAGCTCTGAATCTCATCTTTAGAGACTTTTACACACCTTTTCAGTCCTCAAAAAATTGACTTAACAATCCTGGTCCGTGTGTTTTTTATATCTTTTTGTCACTAGTCCTCAATGGTACAGACTTTGGCGAAATGACAGAAATGCTGGAGTCTTGGAGCTGATGTGGAGAGTCAGAACTGAGTCAGAACTGAGTAGTTGGACAGGGGAGAATAACAGACCCCCTTTTACAACCCGATCTGCACAAAAGTCACACTCTGCTGACAAACGCAGGTAAGGGATTTCTCGTAGACAAATCTAGGGTAATCTTCGCGTTTGGCAGTTGTGAAATGGTTTGACATTAATCAGACCACATCAGGCTGCCGAGATGTTGTGGTGGGAGTTTAAAATAAATACAGTAGCAATGTTCATAGTCAGACATCCATGAAGGTTTTAATTAGAGAGCGTCTCTAAAATATTGGGCTGTTGCTGCTGGAAGACATAGTGGATTTCTTTTGATTGAAATAAAGCTGAAATTAGTACATTACAGGGATATAGACACAAACATATACACAATTTTCAAAGGAGTGTTTTCTCTCTGTGGCAGATTTTCAATCTGTTACATCATTACTGTTTAATTTGATATATAAATAATACAAATAAAAATTTTGAATAAATTGGTGATTTTTGTATTCAGCATTTATACAGATTTGTTGTAGATGCTTGCCGATAAATCACACTTCCTCACTGCCAGATGAGTGGGTCAGTATTTCACCTATCATATTTGTTTTTGTGTGCTTAGAGGGTGAAAGATTTTCTCCTTGAAATGCTGCAAATTATTCTGTTCAGAAACCCCATTTTAGAAAAAGGCTGTCACCATATTATTTTATTTTAAGTTTAAAAAAATAATAAAACTGATTTGAATTGTTTAAAGCAAAGTATCTAAATATTTCTAAATGTGTAAAAGTATTAGTACAGCTGTGTAGATCTATTAAGAGTAATTGAGCTTTACACATGCACTCACAGGAGCAATGTGTATTATAGGAATTAGTTGCTAGTTTTTACAAACCCGTCTTACATGAAACTTATTCAAAGTTGGCAGTAGTTTTTGGACGTGTGTTTGGAACTATTATACTCTCAGACTTCAAAGCTAGCCACAAGCACCTTTTCACACTAGCAGAATAATAGATGAAAACACTCCCATCACATCCAGGGGACTGACTGCATGAAAATGACCAACGCTGAACTTTTAAGAAACTCCACATATGTTATCTTTTGCAGATACATATGTTTTTATTTCATTTTTACAACTCATCAATAAAGTTATACAACAAATAATTTAATCCTTAAAGTAATTGGGGGATTAATATTAAATTTCCACAGTGCTGTGTATGCATACAAACAGCAAATATGTATCCATACAAATCCTGTATTTTTCTAGACTTCCTGAAAAGAAATGCCTTTAATCTTTAAATAAATCTCCAGTGACAGTGACCTGTATTTGTTTTTTCTAACTTTGTGATGTGTGCAGAAATGTTTCCCCATGACATTGTTATTGAAACCTCCCTCATATTTCTGATACAAACATACTTGATTAGATTTCACTAATCACTCTTACAGGAAATGAGAAACACAATAGATTAAGACATCAACAATGGGTACCACTAGACTGTCTATATAATTTAAATGAATTCTCCTTTCATATGCCTTTGATGAATGAGATTTGAAAGAAAAGATGTTTTGCAAGTCTTTATTTTTTTATACTGCTGTAAACACAAGAGAATTACACTGACTAACAGCGTTCAGTATGTGGCCCCTTTTCCTGAGACAGAGCTGGAAAAAAAGGACAAACACGCAGAACATCTTGAAGACATCAGGAACTTCACAAAAGCAAAATGTTTACTTTTTTAAGAGCTAAAGAGAAAAACCCTTAATGAAGCAATTAATCAGGCTGAACGTGATCATATATCTGCGTGAGTGCACACACAAAAGAATGTGCACTGAAAGACACACACACACAAAACTAAGAACAAGCAAGCATAACAAAAACAACAGAAAACAGAAGCAATAAATATTCACACAATAAATAACCCTGGAAAGTTCAAGCATATCAAGTGCTTTATTTGTAGTGATCCTGGACACAAGATGTTTATCAGTACCCAACAGACAGCAGCTCAGCTTGGGCAAAGCTTTAATTCTGCCTGAGACAGCCCCTTATTGCTATTGATAGTTAACATCAGTGTCCAGGCTGAGAAATGGAGCTGCTGCAGGCAAGCAAAGCTATTGATCTCCTTCTTCTCGTGCCTCCCCTGAAGCTAGCAGAGAGAAATACCGGGGAGGCAGAGCGCCCCTGCTACTCAGCTTGCGTGGCCCCCTCTCTCTCTGTCACAGGGTTTGGGTATGATGGATAGAGATCCTCAGTATTCCATGCCACATTAGATGCCTTTTACAGTTATAAATTATCTGGTGTTCTGGACTGCAGGCTCAGATGGGCCACCCCAAGCAAAATTAAAAAAAAAACAAACAAACAAAATCCCAAATGAAAAAGGAAAAAAGGGACACACCAGAGAGATCACATCTTCTGCAGGTGATGCCCGGCCATTTTCATGCCAGCTCTGTCTTCGGGGTTAAAATTCCGCAATAAAATCAAAGTTCCTAAATGTCCTAAATACAAAACATTTGAAGTTGCAGGTCCTCATTAGGTTTCTTGACTCAGATCTGGCTACTATTTGTAGCCCGTTGCAATAAAAGGTTTACGGCTGCTGGCAGTATTTTATGCTTCATTTCTTTTGTGACATGTTCAGTCCTTGCTGAACCCTGAACATGTGCTATTTACCATGGTTTTCTACTGCGGGCTACAGCTCTTTCCCCGCCTCTGTCTCCCCCATGGCTCTCTTTCTTCACTGCATCGGTTAAACAAAATAGATAGAAATATGTGTGTATATTAGTCACTCCCTCTCATACGAAAAAGCTAAATTAAATAAGTGCTAACTCAGTCCCAAAGATATCTGTATGTATAAATCCAGGCTTTGCAGAAAGATGAGGGTTCGGCGGAGTCTACAACATTGTTCATGGTGGTCACATTTAAGAGCTGTCTGTTTTTCCACAGAGGCTGCCAACACTCTGATGCTCATAGACCTCAGCGTATCCATTATTAACCCAGCATAATTGGCTTTTAAGATTACTGAAATTACAAAAGGAGCGTAATGTCATTATCTGCCGTTAATTCTTAATAAAATAGGTTCTCGAAATATTGCACAATATGGAGGATATAATTTCATATGTAATTATAAACGATTATCAGGGTTAACTGCTTTCTAATTGTACTTTACATTGTAGAACAATGGAACCCAATTAGAATGTGGATACACACTTGGTTATCTTTAATGGTGTCGTGCAAGTGTGTAAAAAATGACTAAAAAATGAAAGGAAAGGGAAGAATAAGTATCCTGTCAGATAAAGACAGGATTTGTCTCAATAAAGAGGAAAGATTCCTTCCTTCCAAGAAAAGACATTCATCACCTGCTCTAGTTCAACAGGCGGTTGTGCTGCATTGGGTTTTTGATACAATTCTGCTTCAAGTATCCCAGTCTTATATGAGTGAGCTAACACGTGTCTAGGAAGAGTGAGGACATGCAAAACAACAGCTCTCGTTTGAACTTATTTTGTGTAAAAACAAAAAATGCAGCAAAAAGCAGAATGCATTCTCCTGCCTAACATTTCTATGTAAGACAAACATTTGCATCAGCTTTCAACAATTTTCTAGCGTTTCACTCATTAAGATGAAGTTATTGAACACATGTCATTATGCTCTGGTGTATCGAGCAGCATGTTCAAATTAAGCAATCTCCCATCGCCAGGTGGGCGTTCAGGACTGACCCCTGGACCACAGGCAGGCAGGCCTGTCCATCCTGCTGCAGCTCCTGGGTCATTAGTCTCTCCAGACCTCCACTGATAGCATGGGCAGGGTGTATATTTTTTAAAATTTCCTTAATCGCCTGTCTGAAAGGAGTTTATTATGGGGTTCAGGCAGACATGTAGCCATTCTTAATGAATATAATTTCCTATAATCTATCCCCTTATTTACCACTCACGCAAAACGTTTACAGTATCAGTCCCAGTAGAGGCCACAGGCTGCTTGTCTGATCATTAAAACTCGGGAAGCACTCCATAAGGAAGTGTGCGTTCGTGCTCTAGGCACAAAACTGCATGCTGGATGAGAGAGAGGCCATGTCTTACCTTCATTAGCTGAGTAGGTCTAATTTACATATATATATAATTCTATAATATATCTATTTTTATTTGTTTTCTTTCTCATCATATATCTGTTAAATGCACTGTGTTAAATGTATTATGTAATGTGTTATGTCTTTACCTGCCTGTAAAGCAAATTTCCCATCTGCAACAATAAAGTAAAGTTAAGTACAAGACTAACTAGCAAGCTGAAATAGCCGAATAATTTCGGACAGCTGAACAGAAAACCAAACAAAGCAGCAGAAATCATGCTCCATAGGAAATGGCGGACTTATGCTGTCCTGTGCTCTATTCTGCTCGATCAGAGCTGTTAGTCAAAACCCCTTGGTTACTGTCACTTGTAAGAATCTGCATTTGACCCCCCTTCTGCCCATCTTTTGGGTCCTGCCCGATCGGTGTTTAATTCATGGCTCCCAGTGAGTTAAACACGCGCAAATGAAAATAATCAGTTGTATACTTTCGAGTAAGTAACAGCACCCATGTTGTGGATGTGTTGGTTTCACTTTACAGCAGGGCTCCGCAAACATGGTCATGTGACTGCATGCCAACAACTCCCCTCCCATCAGGCCCGAGATCTCTGAAGCATCCCGGGAGGCTGTGAGTCACTTGAACGCTCTTGGCCTTCCTCGTCTGTTTTTGAAAAGCGTCTGGCCTTAGACAGAGAGTGTCTTTACCCTTTCATAATGAGAGTGAGTCACCTCTGCCCCACCTCCGTTCACTGCTCAGCTTTCGGATTTCCTTCACTCTGAAAAAAACGGCAACCAGGTGTTCCCTGGACTCTGTCATAATCAGAAATATCTCTCTTCGCAATGTATATCTAGATTTCTTTCAAGGCATTTTCTCTCTTTTATTACTCTCTTTCCTATTCATGTCTCCGTGCCCCAAAGACTGCAGGGAAAGAGGCTTTTCTGTAATGCGCAGTTACTCTCAGCCAAGCTTTGTTTTGTCCAGATAGCTCTGCTCTCGTTAATATTCACAGAACGACGCAGCCTTTCACAAGACGGTGAGGCTCACAATATCCCCAAACAGCCTAGTGTGGCCCTTCATATGTAAACACGCTGGAGGGACTGACATCTCCTGACAAACAACTCGGAAGACATGCGACTTCATTCTGTATTCATGGCATGGCACCGAAGTTAACATGAAAGTGTGATTCTGAGGCCTGCCCAGCCCTGGGCACACAGGGGGTGTCCTCTCCAGCTCCCGCACCAGAGCACACACTTAAAAAAAAAAAAACATAACGAGAAACCAGATTCCTGAGACCTATCCGAGAACAAATAACCGCTTTTCACAAATAATACTGCACTTTTCTGCTAACTAGTCTCTCAAACAGAATAAAAAGAACAGTTGGATAGATACTCTACCACTCCAGGCGCTATAATAACATCAATCATTTTCTTTAGAACTTCATAGATTAACTTTGAATTATATTTCCAATTATTCCATCCATTTTCAGAAAACCATTCATATAAATAATTGTTTGCAAAAATCTTAAAATTATTTTCATGTGTTGTACAAATCGGACAGTAATGCATTACAGCTCTACATGTCCACCTCATAAATCACCTGGAATTATTAATTTCAGTTTGTGTTTGAACTGTAAACATTAACACAGGTGAAGTCTAACTACACATTTTTGGTTAACTAACAGAGGTTTTTGCATGAACTGACTGAGCTTGTCTTTCTTTTTTTCTGAGAAAATCCCCTTTTAACTGTGCAGTGTGTCAACGAAGGTAAGGAATTGGACATTTGCATCGGCCTATTAACACCTACACAATGGAAAAGGGCTATTTTCTATAAATTATATTGTTGAAAAAAATGTGTTTTTAAAAAACATGAAAGCTGCAAAATTAAGCACTACAGGACCCTATGTTTATATACCTGTCACCTTTTAATATGAAATAACCCGATTTTGACTGTGGTCCTCAGACACGACCCCCTGCAGAGCAAATCATATGGTGCTTCTCATGGTAGGTAGGGTCTCTCATACATTCACTCCAAAGACAAGGAGGTGCATTTACATCTTAATTACTACTTTAAACAAGCGACTCAAGGACACACATTGTCTGTTCCTTTGCGACATGTGTTGGAAACTTTAGTCCTGAAGAAAGGATTGTTATCATTCTGAGTTTTACTTATCTGTCACAAAATATCACATTTTCTCCACCTGTGTGTTTACAAAAGGCTCAGGGTGTAACCCTGGGGGGCTCGTGCATAGAAACAGAAAATTCTGCTTGGGGAGAAAAAGCCCCTCAGGAAGATTCCGTATGAAGGAATGGCAGATCCTTATAAAAATAACATCTCAATGCCAAAAAAGATGTCAGAAAACAGATACATCCTACACAGCATTGCAAGAGAACAAAATATAGCCACACCACACGTTAATGTATTGTATTGATCCCTTTGGTGTTTCAACTGTTATTGATATGTCCATAAAAATGAGAGATTCTTGTCTGAACATTTAACACAACTTTCTGAAAGGTGCATTTGCCTACTCGGGGACAAGAAGCTGATTGGCAGCTGTGAAAGCGGGGGACTCATTGAAGAAAAGAACACGAAGGGAAATGCAAGTCTGAGGCGTGGATGTGAATGAGGAGGGTTGTGAGAAGCAAAGGCCACTGTTTCAAAGCAGTTTTGTGTCCAGAAGACATTCCTTTCAGAATTATAAACCCCGATAAAGAAATGGTAGCTGGGAAAGGTCAGACTGCAACAGAAAAAAATGGGTTTTGTGTTTGTTGCTGCTTAGATCAGTGTGTCTGCAAACACTTAGTAGCATAGAAAAGGATTTGGGATTTTCACTTCAGAAACGTTTGGTGTGGTAAGCCTCACCGCGATAAAAGTAAGGTAAGAGGGACTTGGGCCTAAATTGGCTATTCTTGAGATTGGACAACGAGGTCTCTCTCACTACCATTGCTGAAAGTTTTCTCTTTTTTTTTCCTCCTTGTTTCTGAGACAAGGGTCACACTTGTGTGTGCAAGAGCCACTTGTGTCTGGCACTGGTGTCTTAGACAAGAGAGCAAAATTACAGTGCTACACAGAGCCCCAGGGAGTGCTAAAGACAAGACGAGCCAGGAAGTCAGGATACTTTCAAAATTCCAGAAGTACAGTGGCATTCCACACAATTGTCTTTGAATCCCCCATCTCAACCAGCCGTCTCTGCCACAAATCTCTCCATACGTGACAAACGCAGAAGACAACTGCTAAACAAAGACATCTTTGAAATGCAAAATACTGTATATTTTATATTTGACTTTGGTTTTGGCTGGTACAGTGGTTAGCATTGCTGCCTCACAGTGCTGGGACCCTGGGTTCAATTCCAGACCTGGGGTGCTATCTATGTGGAGTTTGCATGTTCTCCCTGTGTTCACATTGGTTTCTATTAAGTGCTCAAGCTTCAAAAAGACATGCTGGTAGGTTAAGTACCTTCTGGGAAAACTGGTCCTGATGTGAGTGTGTTCTTCTGTGTGTCTGCCCTGAGGTGGACTGGCATCCTGCCCAGGGTGTGTCCTGCCTTGTGCCTGTTGCTTCCAGGGATAGACTCCAAATCCCCTGCTTTATTGGACAAAGTGGTTAAAAAATGGATGGATAGGGTTTATAGAACTCATTGATGCATCGACATGGGACCAGCCCATTGGCTTAGATCTCTTCCCTAATTTCTCTGTGTAAGCAAAAAAGCAGAAAAAATATATATATCTGGTATAATAGCTTGTATATCTTCTCAATATTCTTATCGAAAAAGGCAAATGATTAATTATGATTAATTAAAACATAAATGAGTAATAGTATTTTTAAAAATATATTCATCTTGACTTTCACAAAAGCCTTTTACAAATTTCTGAAGTCTCTATACATAGGACTCATCCACAAACATCGGAGAATCCCAATTGTGCAGTCACAGAAATCTGCTCTGATATCTACAACCTCTCAGAAAATCTACTGTCTAATGCTGGAGTTCTTTGCTTCCTCCTAATGCATTTAGGACGAAGAGGCAAGCTAATATGTCAAATACTAGTGTAGTATACCGAATATAAATGTATATAAATGTTTGACATGAGTCTTACATCCATGAAGTATACAATTTCAGTTCACTGGTGTTGCAAGCTAAGGGCTCTTAACTCCACACATCTCCCAAAATAGATTCAAACAGGTTGTTTTATGGCTTAGTCTTCGCAGAGATAAAGGTTTAAACATAAAAATAGAAAAAAAAGTGAACTTTTGTCTTACTTTTAATGTTTACGACCAGGTCAGCTACCTTGACATCTTCGTTAAAAATGCAGATAACCTGATGAGTAAATGAGCTCCAATATTTTAAAACTGTAAGACATACCACCCCTTCTCTGGGGGCACAGAGGACCAAGTTAGAGCGTGTTCAGACATGTAAACCTACAAAAAAAGACAGTAACCAGCAACTTTAATTAGTTATTTGCGTAAAAAAAGCTTTTCAAAAGACAATTGGGAACACAGAGCAACACATTTGTAACTTGATAGTGATGGGCCTCATTTTTGCCCAGTTATCCCGAATTCTCTGTGTGGAAGCAAAGCTCTTTCATTGCAAATAAACTGGAAACGAGCACACCTGGCAACTAACAGGCCCATCTTGAGATAAATCAAAGAGTCACAGCAAAAGACTTCACTCCAAATGGAGACTGTACAACCCTCCAAAACCTTAATGCATGTAAATGTCTCTCTGAATGAAAAGTTACATGTCACTCCTTTGAATTTCTATCTTTAATACTAGAATAGCTACTTACTGCACTGTAACTGTACTGTAACAAGACATTTTATTGGAATAATAATTATAGTAGCAGAACGCTATCTCTGATTTGTTGCAATAGCAGTGAAAACCGAACTATATGAATAAAACATTGTGATACTCCAGCAGCTTCCTTATCTCCCATGCTATTCATGATCCAAGGTACATTTTATAACACTCGCAGCGCCATCAAAATAGGGCCGATACAAGCATCAATCTCCTGGATAAAATCAGGCTGTGCTCTCTGCCAAGCCGTGACCTTTCTGATGCCTTTGGATAGTCTTACTTGTCCATGTCCTGCGACAATTACCAGGGGACGGTTTGAAAACACAGCTTTAATGGCGAGGGCTGGAATTACTGGCTGCATCAAAGGGCTCTCGGCTGGACCCCCAGGGACTCGGACTGGAGCTACAAAACTGACACAAATGTGACACTGGCAGGGAGCGCAGATCAGCTGCACGGCCCTTTCCGAGGTGACGTCTGCAGTCCGGCTGGGGTGGTGGGGGGGTTCTCCGTTTATTGATCCCAATAAAAGAGAGATGTCCCCCACTCTGAAGTGGGGGGCTTTAGCTTCTCCCAGAGCTTTGCAGGGAAGCTTCAAGGTGCTGCTGCAAGAATGCATCAGCTATGGTTTAATTCTACTTTTCATTTATAACCCATGAGCCCTCGGTGTAACAACCTATTATAAAAAACACACATCACGTATTATTCTTCAAATAACGTCGTCATAAAATCAGAAAAGGATAAAAATATAGTATATGCCAACATTTTGACTACATAGTATAATGTGCAATATAGGTCTATTTGTTATGGTACATTATTGTGGGAGTAAATACGTGCTTAGACAAGTAGTTAATTCTGCTCTATTATGTTCCTATAATGTAATCTGATTCAATATTTTCAAAATTGATGTTTGAACCCTTCGCCATTGCACCACTGATCTTCCGAAACATTCGTTTGAAAGATTTTAGAAATTGAAAACCCCCCAGAATATTCTGTTTTTTATTTAGTAAGACTGCAGCCACACTAAGCCCTGTCTGTCTCTCCCTGTGGATTCCTTGAGGTCCAGGCTCCAGCCTGCAGTAGCCATGACATTTATGTCTGGAAGCTCAATTTGCATACAGTATGTGTCCCTTCTAAAGTGGTTTGTATACGTAAATTATTACAGACCCTTTTCTCACAAAATTTAATGGCTATTTTTATTCCAATGGGAGGAGCTCCCTCTTAGACACTTTTTGTTTTATTCTCTGTTCATACATGCCTCTTCAGTTCACGGTGAGGCAGATGAGGGATTTAGTTTCTTGAGGAGCGCTGTACAATAATCTTTCCGTGCCCAGAACATAAAACCCAACCATAATTGTGTACTTTCAGGGGGTTCAGGCTAGCATTAGAGGTCGTAAAACATAGCCGTGAATTAAATTCCCAGGTCAAAAGGTAAAGTAAATGGAATTTGATTTGCCTTGATTGCAGGGTCAAAAACTTTGTGCCTCTGAGAAAGGGCTTGAAGTGTAGATATTTTATCATCTCGAAACACTGTCCTGAAAAGTCCGAGAGTTTACTACCCCAAAAACACACATAACTAAGTGCTTTCAATCCACATAAAAGACTACGTTTAATGTGTGAGTGGAAAAGCAAAAACAAACACACACATAAGGGGTATACAAATAGGAACAAATGAATTAGAGTCGTTTGAGATATCTACATTAAGGTAAACGAACATCTTCCAACACATAACACAAGGAGTGAGTTGAAGCTGCTTTCACAGAGATACCTGAAGATTTGAATTATTTTCCACATCCATTCTGATGTTTTCCAAGCACGGAGCCATCAATTAAAACCACCCGAGATCCTATCAGTGGAATGAGGTACAGTGATCGCAGCAGCTCCTTGAGGCCACAGCCCAACATACCGAAACCACTGTGGCAGCATTTCCACAGAAAACCCTCGGTGTTTCATGAACTTGCAGAGGAACACAATACTTTTCAGGGCCGGTAATATCGGGTTCCACCCCTGCATGGCACAATCATAACAAGCACAGGCACTAACGGCAATCACAGGACAAGTAATCAGACACTCCAAATGACTTAGAATTGAATGCCACTAAATTAAATCGGCATCAGGAACATTAAATTTGCAAGGCCGAATTAATAGCACAATCAGGGGACATTCTAAAAATAAAAATTGCATGCCGATGCAAACTAGATGTACATTCTACCCAAGCTTTAAATCAGTGGAGCTGCAACAGTTGTGAACTACAACAATTACAAAAAAGAGATCTAGGGAGCAGGCAAAACGCGAAACGGAAAAGGATTGTTGGGAACAAGGGTCCCGGAACTGTGATTACACAGAGAAGGCTTCTGAGCCGCCGAAGCAGCGTGGCTGTTTCTTGGAAAGGAAACCTGTTATTAAATGTAATCATCCTCCTTCGAAGAAGATCACAATCTCAGCTAGGGCTGCGTTCCTCGTGCGGCGCAATAAATTGGCGGATCGATAACGGTGGCAGCTAATTAAAAATGCAAATGAAGAAAAGGGTAAAGAGGTGAACGGGAAACTAAAACTCCAATGACAATCTATAAAAATGGCTTCACAGACAGTGGTAAATTTGGGACATCTACCACATTACTTTTATTACCAACCTAAAAGGCAAATGTCCTACCGAAAGACCTTAAAATAAAGACGGAAGAGTTCTTTTCTCATATTATGACAATTCACATTTAAAAAAAAAATATATTGAGCCATAATCTTCATTGCAAGTGGTGATTATTGGAATTGTCCTCAGGATTACATCATAACATAACCGGCATTCCCAGACACAACAGGTATATCTACAGTCAACTGAAATTAATGTTAAAGGAAAATGAATCAGTGACAATTCTAATCATGATATGGCATTTGAACAAAATGTAGTTAGGCCCATACATTTGCAATACAAACAAACAAATACAATAAAACAAACAGCTAATTTTCTCTAATTTAGATCAAATATGCAGGCCATTCCTGCGTGGTAAATCCTACATCTTGGATTATTCTAATCAATTTAGATGCGTACAAAAATAGAAATGTAAGATATCTGAACTCATAAATCACATATATCAAACATCGCAATATACCTTAACGGTGGCCATTGCAGAGGCTAACTATAATTGGCACACAGCAAATATAAATTGCATTGCAATAATAAATTGCATTAAATCACATAGTAAAGATGTATTTTTTTTCCTTGCCTTTTTTATCTTTTAGTGCACATCAAACTTCACATATTGAAATATCTACATCACTAGACTCACTGCGCTAATATTATGCGTGTAGAAGTAGTGAGCATGTATATTGAAAGGAAATGAAGGAGTTGCTCTGCAGATCTAATGGTTAGGCTAATGTGGAGCACAGGAAGAGAAGGAAAAGTGAGAAAATGACAGAGAGTGAGGGAGGTAGAGAAGTGTGTGTGTGTGTGGGGGGGGGGTTACTGAGGTAGCGAGCAATTTCTCTTTGTTATCAAGTGAAATGACTCCGCAAATATGACAATAAATCATGGCGGAAATCAATCTGAACAGAGCCAACTGCTCTGCACTGATAATGCATCAATCAATATTTAATGTTTAGACTTTAATTAATCCAGAAGCAGGAAGCATTCTTTCAGTGACAAAAAAAAAGTGATTTGGTATAAAATGCCTTTTATATCAAACAAGGACCAATTGCTCTCTGTCCGGGAAGACTTTGAATCGTGTCCCATTGGTCGATTCTCAAGACCTTTATTTATTAAAAAAAACCCCAACAACTGGAGTTTGGAATCCAAATGCGATTAGTAGGATTACCTTCTACTGAAAATATAGTCGAGGACAACAGAATTACAAGTCAGATAAGGCTGGAGACTGAAGTGTGCAATTTGTAGCAGAGACCCCTTTGAAAGGTAAGAGTGTCTTAATCCACACACGTACCCTGAGCTCAGATAAACAGGTGTTTCAGATCAATCCAGTAGCGGTGCCCTCCTGCCCCTTCTCAGAAGGTCTTCCTCCAATCAGGAATCAAAAGCAATTATGACTGATTAACAGATTCCAAACACAAAAGTACAAGCCTGCAATCTTTATTTCTATATAGTACCATGTGGAATTAGTTGTCTCTTTCCATTTTTCTTGCTTTATTTAAAGAACGATTACCTGTGTTTTCACAACACCAATGATAATCTCAGGTTCTCGAAACACCCACTTTGGATCATTGCTTCATTGTTCGCCATAGATCATTATAAAACAACAGCAGTTCCCTGGGCTTTGTGCTGGTATCTTCTCCACAGTAAGCCCCTGAGAGAGCATCTCCATAGAGTGGCCTGACACGAGCAAAGACCAATATACATCCAATAGAAAACTTTCGAGATGCTTATTCTCTGCTCGCAGTCTGCCTTGTTTTTTAATTTATCTCATGGCCTCAGGGCCATCATGGAAATGTAGCTCTAAGAGATATTGTGTTGCCGATTTTGCCTTTAATTGCTAACTTGGGAAACTGCTTGTAAAAATAAGCAAATTAAGTTCAGAACTCTTGCATTTGGTTGATCATAAACTTACCTATTTAAAAATTAAACTCGTGACCTGCAGTCACAGATTTCATTACACTAGTGTCTGGCAACTCAGCAAGCTCATCATCTCAAGGCCCAACACACAAGGAACCCGGGCCTCTGCCTGACAGCAGACAGGCAATACTGATATGTACTGCAAAACAACTGGCCCATCCCAGATGTACTAAGTACTACTCTTTAAAAGTGAAACACTGGCAAATTAACAAAGCGATACTGGGTGCAGCCATACCTGACAGAGGTTCCTGTGCAGATAAGTGGGCCATAAAGACGTAGGAGCCCCACGTGATATTTTACTGCATTGATTCCAGATGAAGGTTTTGAAATAACTAAAGCAGTGTGCAATCAAATCAAACCGACACAAAAGTAATAAAGAATTACTATCTACAAGAGTCTATCTTTAAAACGGAAAGAAGAGTAGATGCATCACTTGAATGAGTAAGTGAAAATGTCATTAAAATTCCTTATTTTAAAGTTGTATTCTTTATCACGTCATATAGTGTAACCGCTAGTGTTTTCCCTGGCTTTCAACTCACATTAACACGACATCCAGTATTCGACATAGGCCCTGTCAGTGCTGCAGAGGGTCTAACCAGTAGCATCACAATGAAGAGGGAGAGCTGACTGTTTGAGAAGGCAGGGGTGTTTTCCTTATGACAGAGCTTTAAAAGTTGTGTATTTCCAAACGTGTGTGCCTGCGGTTTATCTGCTCATCTGTTACCTATTCGAAACAAAGGAATGCCACTGGGTCCTTGTATTTCAGGACCAATTATCCAAGGGTGCTGTGGAAATTGGTGCAACATTGATGCTAATGTTCCGAGTCCTGGGGTGAAAGTGAGCCATGTGTGCTCAGGGTGTTACCCCAGCCCGTGGGCTACAGATCAGCCAACACACTGCTTCAATTCCAGACACATGGCAACAGGCAATACAGCAGACTATCACATGAAATCAGAGGCAAAATGGCCTTATGTTATTAATAAAATAAACATTTCTGACACCCAGAACCCAGAAGTTTAAAATATCTACAAGGTTTGATGAATTTGAAAATATTTACACATGGATTTATTTACTGCTAAATTAGAGCACGATAAATATTGTATTCCAAAAATCATGTGTGCTCTTAGAGACATTTCGCAAGGAAATGGTAAGTAGAACATTTTGACATGAGCCAAACCTTATTATTTCGAAACGCAATTCGCATAACCTGCTGGGACTAATTTAGGGAAGTTTAACAGTTAAAATATTGTAAAATATTTTCACAAAATGTTTTACAGTTTTCTTGGGCTTCCTGTAATTTTTGTAGAAGCGAAATGTTACAGCACATGTAATAACGCCAAAATATGATGTAATGAGAGTCAGAGCTGAAGAGCAACACACTTCCTTATTTATCGGATCCCGCTGTTGCAGAAAATCTGTTCTTCACTTTTTAGCACAACTGCTGTGCTTGTTGCCGGCCTTTTGTGACAGGATAAACGTCTCACTTAGAAAAGCACACAAGAAGAAATTTGGGAGTTCAGGTCTGTAAGAGCTCTTTGGAATTCATAGGTTGTGCAAAATTTAATTTTTAAAGTAGAACAAGTGGGAGTTTTACCTGGGAATAAACACCGTTATATTAATATATAATACTGACACCTGAAGAAGGCTCCACGGCCGAAACATTGCGTTTTCTTTCTTTTCTTTTCAGCATGGAATAAACCTATTACTTGTTATATTAATATACTGGATATGGGCCTGTGTGGGAATGAATATTGATTAGCACCTGCTGTACATTATCTCATAATGAATACATGCTCTTAAAACACATCACAAACCCTACAGTGTTCTTTGTAACATCTACTATAATAAATACTATTTTATATATATCCAGCCTTACAGTTTATAAGCAGTGCCTATACGGTTCAGAAAGGTTAAGAAGGACATTTCATCATCACATCACTTTCAATAACTGCTGTTATTGCTACTCAGTTATCCAGTTTCCAGCTGGTGTTATCCAGTTCTGAGTCTCAGTGGCTGAGGCCTATCCTGGGACACATTGGGTGCAAGGTAGGATACACAAAAACGTGCACACACACGCATACTCACACCAGGACCAATTTTACAGAAGCCAACTAACACAGCCAGCAGGTATTTCATCCTGAACATCACAACTGGCAACCCCCTGGAAGCTCAGCAGGTATGAGCCTGGTCAGTACCTGGATGGGAGACCTCCTGGGAAAGCTGAGGCTGCTGCTGGAAGAGGTCTTCATTGGGTCAGCAGGGGGCACTAATTTTGTGGTCTGTTTGGGTCCAAAAGCCCCAGTAACTGGGGGACACTATACTGTAAAAAGGTGCCGTTCTTTGGATGAGGCATTAAACTGAGGTCCTGACTCTCTGTGGTCATTAAAAATCCCAGGGTGTTTTTCAACAAGATTAGGGGTTATCCCAGTGTCCTGGCCAAATTTCCCATTGGCCCTTACCAATCATGGCCTCCTAATAATCCCCATCTCTGAGCTGGCTTCATCACTCTGCTCTCCTCCCCACTGAGAGCTGGTGTGTGGTGAGCGTACTATGGCTGCTGTTGCATCATCCAGGTGGGGCTGCACACTGGTGGTGGTGGAGGGGATCCCCATTACCTGTAAAGAGCTTTGAGTGGAGTTGTCCAGGAAAGGGCTATGTAAGTGTAAGGAATTATTATTATTGAATGAACTGAACCCGGGGCTCCAGCACTGCAAGACAGAAATGCTGACCACTTTACCACTTTACCACAGTGCCACCGTGCTAAGGGAGATGACTTAATAAAATAAGAGCAGCAAAAGTTAAGGCATTCCAAACATAAAGATCAGGGGTCTTAAAGTTCTTTTGCAACACAATGCTGTAGTGCTGGGCCGAGGAGCTCAGCCACTGCACACATCCATTTAGCCTAAGTCTCCTTTTCAGACCACTTGGTATTTAGTAATTAATTGCTTGAAGGATCTCACCCAGCTGTATTTTAAAAGAAACTAGGGTATCAGCTTTAACAAAATGGCCGGGCAGCTTGTTTTCAAATCCCTCTGGGTAAAGAAGTTCCTCCTGCTCTCAGTGTTAAATGTACGTCGAAGCAGTGGAAATGAACAAATAACGCTCTAAAGCAATGAGATGGAAAGGTCTTGATGGGATGGGGTATAGAGACTCAACTGGTGTGATACAGTAAACAAAAAATAACCAGAACCAGAGATTCAGAACTGAATAAAAAGAAACAGCATCTGATCTCACTGCAAGCAGGCCCTAATTCTTTCACTGGCCATTGCTGAACATGTGGAACGATATAATTAAAGCTCTAAATACGATGAGAGAATATGCTTCCATCATTTCAGTGGCCAGATGGGTGACTGAGAAAGCTCAGCAGGTAAAGAAGAGGTTGCTGGATAGGGTTATTTCATATTAGATATTGGAAGCCTTGTCTTTCATCAGCGCATAAAGGAGGAAGTCCACAGACAGGCAGAGGGGGTGTTGAAGTGCTTTGTAAAAAAATCTCCATTGTTTTTCACAGCCAAGTGCAGTGCAATGCCATTACAGTGCAATACAGTGCACTGTGTTGTAACAGAAAATGTTGTCATGCAGCCACTTGGTATAAGAACATTATGTGCCATAACACTGCCATCTGCTTTATCATTGCCTGTGATCTAATGGGGCCATGTGTTGTTATAGAGTGATGAGGTCAGACGTTGCCACTGCTGGTATGTACAATGACAATGCAATGAACAAAAAGAGCTTTATGCAAATACTCCCCAGAACTTGCCGAAAGCAAAGTAAATGCACACTGTATGCCATGTGGTAACCTCAGCATTCTCCTCAAATGTTAAATAACGGATAATAAGGAAGGAGAGAGGAAAGAGGGGAAGGAGGTAAAGGTGAAATGCCACTCATGTCGTTCTGAAAGCTTTCATGATGAGGGCACTGACGTTTCTGGGGGAAGAACATTAGGAAGTAACAGGTGATGTTAGAGATGTGGGCTCTCAGCCATGCCTACAAAATAGCATTCCCATTCCTCACTGCTCCCTGTTAACGCCTTTACATTTATTCATTAATTCATCTGACAGGCACTTTCACCCAAAGCATCGCATCTGGTCAAGACGCAAAGAGTGCATAAGACAGTGGCATGAAACCACAGCAGTACTGCAGAAAACAGTAAGTACAGCGGAAACTAAATGCTAGGATGTTGTAAAGTCACTGAAGAGTTTCAGTGCAGCCTGACAGGGACTAGTAACACAACCACATGGGCCAACAGCTCCTGCACTGATCTCTACCTCACTAAGGAAGAGCACCAATCTATTAGAGCCAAAATACATTTTCTGGATGCTCAATGGGACCCAAGGGCACTGTGCTGCTGAGTCTCAGCGTCCTCTTGAAGTGGTCAGTCAGTGAGTGCAGAGCGATGCCAAGACAGCTCCAAGGACAATAGGAGCACAAGGCCATCCAAGACTACCTCTTGTAAAAGGAAGCTCTAATCAGATGCACAACTGGAGGTGAATTAAGACTTTATCAATGATGTCATTCTTTTATCACCTATTTGATCAATACACTCAATTAAAACACAACCCAACTCCTATCTGTAGTTTTGCATACTGCTGTTAACTCACCAGTACGTTTTTGTTAGCAAATAAAGTGGAGTCTTTGGAATTGGAGGGCAAGTACACAACTTTGAGAACTATTGCTATTGCTTTATACACACATGCTGAGTTTTCTCTCTCCAGACTGGGCTGTTTCAATCCACTTCTGAACTTCTGCTTTGTATTTTCACCTCTATGGCTCTCCTGTTAAAATGTTTTCTGCAATACTGTAAGAGGGTGAAAAAGCCCAGGTAATGTGTCTTGTGTAATATGGGGATCTTCTTCTTAGATGGGGGTATTCGGTCAACCTGTCCCACTGCTATCATCTGGATGCATGGACTGGAATGAATCCTAGTAATTTTCTTCATTCTTTCCTTTCCATTCAATACAAGACAGTTTTCCAATATTGGATACATTCACATCTGGAATTCTAATTTTTATATGTTATATATATATATTTCAAATACATTCCCAAATATGTGGAACTCACACTTTTTGACTTCCACAAAACACCTGTAAGAGATAAACAATCATACTGTACACATAACCGAAAGCTCAGTGTGGACCTCCTAACAAAACACTTCATCCTGATTATAGCAGAAACTTCATGAACAAATGAAAATAAATATTTTGGAAATTTACAAATACCAAAAAACAAAACATCTAATAAGATAAAAGGTGAAAACACTACAGTGAAGCCACATGTAAAAGTTTAGTAATGCTGGATTTGACATATCAGTGTGGGGCATGTTGTATTGTATTGTACTGATGTCCATGATCTCTTCAGTGACATAGCTAGGTGCAATTGAAAGTACATATAAAATAAAACCTGGTACAAGTAAATGCATGTAGTTATATCTGCACAGCCTCTGCTAAGGAAGAGGTAAGAAAGAAAACATCTATGAGGTATCAGAGTTTAAATCAACTTACACAACCAGGTCGAGCTAAAAGTCATGATAGGCCAGATCAGGCAGTCACAGCTTTCTGTGAACCATCTCTCAAATACAGTAGCAAACAGACAAAAAAACATAATTACATTACAATACAAATGACATAATTTTAAATTACATCATTTCATTAAATTCCCTCAAAGGCTCTTTTAAAGCAATGCCAGGAAAACGTATCTCCCTTGTTACTTGGCTTGTTATTGTCCTATAAAAAATTCAATCTTGCCCACAGACAATTAAACAATTGTGCTCTTTTGCTAATTGATGGCAAAGTGGTAAAAGCATTCAGCTCCTGTTCCATTTATTTGTCTGTTTCAAGCAGTTAACAGCCCCTTTCCTTCATGAATCAAAGCCATTTACACCGCCCTGTCCACAGCATTGTTCTTTTATCACTTCACATTTTCATAAATCTCAGGTAGTAATCCCTTAATGCTCTTCAGCCGGGACTTTTGAAGATATATGTAAAACAGGAACCTACTTAACAATGCCTTCCCTTCGTGATGCTATCTTCCAGATATTGACAATAAAAACAGTCCCTCTTTACCTCTGGTCACACTTAAGAAACACCCCCCCACACCCCCGCGGGGGAAGGGAACAAGAATGTCTCTTTGCAGAGATGTTATCAAATAAGCCAAGGGCCTGCTTTCTGAAACTGCCAGTCCACCATGTTATTTATTTCAAGCCTCTCTTTCTAAAAATGCCCCCCCCCCCAAAAATGCAAAGGTATTCTAGAAGCTTGAAAGTCCCCTCACTGTGATGAAAGTTTCTGGGTAACTGTCTTAAAGGGAGCTGCAGTATTAATATTTCAGCTGAATTCATGCAACATGATGGCACCAGTAATGGCGGAAATGACATAAAAAAACAAAAGTGAAAAAGAGAAAACCAAACATCCCCATCTGGCTCAGTGCGATTTGGGACACAGCCGGATAAGGCTATGTTCTGGGATATCTTATCTGTGAAAAAGCTTAATGTCGAGAGAATCGATGCCACATCAGCAAGGTGTTCATTAAAACACAAAGGCTTGTTTAAATCTATCAAGTAGAAACAGAGGGTTGCGACGTTTTGCTGTGGTGGGAAAGAGGCCAACAAACTTTCATAATGAAACGAGAACAAGGGAAAAAGGGTTGATTATTCCTTAAAGATTTTCAAAATGTTTATGGGCCGTAACCAGTAGAACTTACCTGTCTAGGAGTGACTGGGAAGATCACCCAGATCACTTCAGAGCCTCTTGGGAGTGCACAGTGGTATCAGTGCCAAAAGTCTGGTGTACAGAAAGGTGTGCCTTTTAACTAAGGTGTTAATATAATAAACCCATATCACTGGAGGAAAGCCTGCATCACTAATGCTCGCATCAGGAGACTTCCTAAAAACAACTCAATTAAGCCTTTTCAGTTCAGTTATTTTTAAGATTTGGATGTAAATTTTAAGAAGAGATGAACAACAGCTCAATCCCATCTTGGCCGTTGCCCAATTTTATAAATGCTCAAGATAAAAAACATAAAACGATTTGTGCCTTCTGCTTTTCTTGTTAGAGAAACTAAACTGAAACAATGGAGTTGAACATTTTGTAACATGTTACACTTCTTTTGTTCTGGGAATTATAAAAATGTCCAACACAAAGTTGATCAACTTTGTATGTTTACCAAAAAGGTAAAATTGTGTCTTCATTAAAACAATGTTTTTTTTTTAAATTTTGGTGTGTAATTCACGAGTAGGTCTAAATGAGTGGAGCATATGTGGGCCTTGAAATATTTTTTGTCATAATATTGATTATTGATGCAGAAGGGAAGCAAATGGGCTGATTGATTCAATCATTTCTGTCAATGGGGATTCAGCCATTGACAAAGATGTAATTAATTTTTGCCCATTCATTAGGTACATGGGGCAGCTATTCCATTATTATTGCATTAGGCATATTGATAAACCAATTTAAAGAGAACCAAAGTAAAACGAACTTATTGGGGTACAAATTCATTCATCGGTGCCTCTCAAATATCATCTGCAGGCCGACATCTCCACTGCACATCTGAAATCACACAGAACTCAGCGGAGATTAGTTTTAGGGTTAGGGAGACAGACTTTTTTGTTCCTGATGTTTCTTAAGAGCAATCAATCACTGCAAATCAATAGAATGTGAAGATCAATTGCCTCTGGCTGATTCATAATGCTAGAAAGCAGAACCTGTGACACTGGTCCAATTTGGCTATACCACGCCAATGAGCTCAAATTAGAATAAACCAGCTGCTTTTAAGTTAAACTTAAGAATGTTCATGTCTTCTAACTTCAACTTTATAGATGCAAGATGGAACTGGAAGTCTGTGTAAATGGCATAGCATTAAAAGGTCACACTAAAAATGAGCCATTTTAATTTTCACAACCCCACAATTCATGGTGCTTTCAGTGGCTTGCTCCCAAAAATTAGCATAACCATGAACGGCGATACTTGATGGATTTCAGTTGACAGATACATTTAATATAAGCTTTACACGGCTGTGCATTGTTTTGCATAATACATTTTGCATTATTCTGCTCTTTTCTCTCAGTGTTGCTCCTTTTTTTGCACAATTGTTTGATGATCATCTACTTAGTTATTTTGCTTTAAATTAATCCTGTGCATTTTGTGATACAAAATGTTTTACTGATGTGTAGAGATGAACAAATGATGCTGATGGCCAGGAGCACCTGACGATGAGTCAATTAGATTTGATTGGTGAAGGTGATGGATTGGCTGCTACAGCATTTCATATTGGCTGCTCGTGTATAGTTTACGAGTTGTTATGATCCAGGCTCTGAAGGTTCTGATCAATGGAAATGAAAGATTTCTAAATAACAAGCTGGATTTATTCTCCCTCAAACTACGCTCTACTTAAGCAAAGTTGTTTTAACAGTATAAAAGGCTGGTGGTAACTTTGAGTAAAGTGGTGATGCTCACAAAACTAAAAGTTTGCAGTTACCCCTGATTCTGTCTAAGATGTCACAGACTTTTTCCCTGGAGTGTTCAATTTGTTTCAGATCCTTCAAACATCGTACAGAATATGTACCGAGTGAGCACTTAGAATTTAAATGCCATAAAATGCTAATAAATATGTAATTAAATTGAACTCCGAGTGTAGCTAGGGATTACACTTATAAGCACCCCCTGTGAGCTCTCCAGTCTGCTGTAAGGAAGAGGCCAACTCTATCAGGAGTGGTGTTATAAAACACAACTGCCTGCGTTTAAACGCTGATTAACACCCTGCGCTGCTCAGTGTCGCTGGGGCAGGTGGACGCTCCAAACAAAAATCCCTCAGCCACTTGAGTCCCGACAGTAAACGTTAGTATCCGAAAGGATTCCTTGGTGTATGCGTCTTTTCTGTCAATGTCTGAATACATTACCTTTGAAAGGCTTTATTTATACCATTGCTTGGCCTCCCTGCAATTCATTTATCTGCATGAGGACAAGTTGCTAACAGGACAGTTTCATGCGAGCACGCTGCCCCTGTGTCTTCACCCTGCGGTTTATAATGCCTTATGCTCATATCTATAATTCATGAGCAGGACCTGTTTTTCTTAGTGGTGAGCATCCCATAAAGGTTGAGTAAAGTATTAAGTTGTTAACGTGAATCTCTGTCATGCTTGGAATCACAATGGGTCCACTCTCCTTCTATCCATCACACCGCACAGACAACCCCGCAATGATATTATCCAAATATTATTAAAACTTTGAACCCTGTCCTCATAAATTATGAGCAAATGGCTTCAGTGCCATTACGCCAGGAGAATGTATGGGCTCCAGTTGCTTCGGAGTAATTATGTGCTTAAAAGGAAGCGTGGCTAGGCATTCTGCAAGTGAAAAAAAAAGGAAAAAGACAAGAAGGATTTGTGATCATTTGTTACAGTTCCAGCTTTTGTACACAGCATTATTCATACATCAGGTCAGCCCAACCTTCCTTCAGAGCCATTATCTGCCCAGAGAGACCAAACATCTGCTATTAAGTACATACAGACAATTCTGCGACATGTTAGCAATCTTGTCCTCTTCAGCTGTTTGGCTTACAGTGATGCACTTCAAACAGTTGGCCTGGGCTGCACAGCATGCCCTCCCCTCCCTAGTTCAGATCGGCTCCAGTGCTGTGGCTTTGAAACACTCTCGCTTTGACTCCTCCAGCTCTTCCTCCAACATCTGCACTGCTGCCCAGGGGGCACTGAACACCCAGCCCTGGTCCTGTGCCCTGGGCTGTCCCTTCTAGCACACTGGCACAAGTGGCAATAAGATGAATCTGTCTTGCTGTATTCTAATTGACTGTCATAGTGACTATTATCACCAGTATTATGATTGGAAGTGGTGCTGTGGGTGGTGTTAATGGTTGTAGAAGTAATATTCCTTTAATACAGTTTGACGTGAGTGATCATGACAGAGGTAGTGGACTTTGGCTGAGCAGGCTGCCAACTCCCTCATCCCGCTCACAAGGTAAAGCAGAGGACTCTGCACAGGAGGCAGTGTAATTGATGGAACATCTGCTAACCTGCAGGTGTCTTCCCCCCCGTCTCCCTGTACCCGCACTAACAGATGAGCTCATCCTCTTTGCTGCATTGTTGAAAGCTAAAAAATGTGACAGAGACAGAGCGCCGGTATATGTCAGCTATAAAAAAATATACTCGTCTTCAAGACCTCAGTGTACTGCATTCCAGCTTTTGTGATTAATTAGAAGTTTTCTAAAAGTTGCATTAAAGCCAATCACCTGTGGGTGCAAACCAGTATGGGCCGTAATGCATTACGCTAATGAACATCACTGTAGCCTTCAGCAGCACATTGTCCCTTGAAGGGCTCGGTCGCACAGAATCACATGACTAGCGAATTTCAGCAGCACGGTGAACCCCAGTATTCACAATGAGGCGCCCTAGCCAGTCAGGTGCTTGTATGGGCAGACTCCTTCAACCATCCGGAGTCTCATGATGCTCTTCTGGTGTGATTTTAGACACCTGAGATGAAGTGCCCAACAAGGCCACTGGAAAGAACATCTCACCTTTTGAGGTGAAAGGTGGAGTGGTGAAAACATTTCACATCACCATGCACTTTGTACGTGGTGTACAGCTCTGGTAGTTAACCAGCTGGCTGCTGCCTGTATCCATTTCAATAATTACTCTATTCTAGAGGGGACTGGAGTAACCCCTGATGAAACAGCCAACACAGGTTTTAAGTTTTTATCAACGCTAACCGGTAGGCTATGAAAGGGGTAAATAACCTCACTCTTCACCCATAGGTGCAACACCCACAAGGCTGCACTGTACAAATCACTGAGGGGCTGAATTTGATTTGATAGATGGGCTGTGGTGAGGGGGTCCTTGTTTTGCTGGTTGCTCTCTATTGACAAGTGTACCCAGCTTGCCCCCCCCTCAAAAAAAATATGTGGGAGATTACATTTGGCCAGATGTTTCGCAAATCGCTATCGCCTGAAAAAAATCACCTTGGCATCAAACACACCTACAGTTTTAATCAGAAAAGCTTTTGCAAACGGTCTGAAAACTTTGTGGTTGCTGTTGATTAGCAATTAATGAGGAGCAAAAGGAAAATGTACAGTAGAGAGAGTACTTGAGAAGAGGGAGAGAGAGACAGAGAGAGAAGCCAAGGTCAGGCATCAAAGAAGAGATATTAATTTTGCTATTAGTTCCATTTAAAGATTTTCCTTTTCTCATAACAGATGCCAAAAGCCTTTGTTATGGTGCCCTGAAAACAAAGTACTTGTAAAGCTTGGAATTTCACATTTTCTGAGCCCTTTGATTGCTATCTTGGGGCTATACAGGGCAATTACTGGTCTGAAACATTAAAGAAGATGATTATACACATGCGAGACTTTCTGGAGCAGACAGATGCAGACTAACTCTCCCAGCTCCTTCAGGCTTGTCCGGATGGCATTGTACCCAGCCTGGCTTATGTGAGCTACAAGCGCTGCCTTTACATATCATGGCATTGTTCTTGAGCTGAAACACCAAGGTCTAAAGACAGTATACATTCTATTCCTCCAGCACTCAGAAAAACTGATCTTGCACAGCTCAAAAAAGCTTGACATAATACAACTCATCAAACTCATATCAGCTTCCCACGCCAATTGCTTGGGAAGAGGCAAATGGTGCCAACACCTGCAAAGTCCTGATCCTTCTCCATCCCAGCACACGTCTGAAGCACCTACTGTATTTTAACACATCCCTGTGTGCAACACTGGGATGGGGTTCTGGGAATAACACAGCCAGTTTTACTTACTCCTATAGCAGCTTCTGCTGTGGATCCTGTAAGGTCTGTGCAGAATGTACAAAACACACATCTCTACTATGTAGAGTGGATCATATTGCACGATGTTAGCAATATCAATGGCTGTGAGCAGCCTGCTGCATACAGCTACCCATAAGATCACTGTATTGGCCATATATAATTTCTTGTATTAGGAATTTGTCTTTTTTTACATACCCCAACTTGCTCTCCATGAGAGACACAGACAGGGAGAGAAGCTTGGGGTCAGAGCGCAGGGTCAGCCATTTATACAGCACCCCTGGAGCAGTTGGGGTTAAGGGCCTTGCTCAGGGGCCCAAACAGAGTAGGATTCCTCTGTTGGCCGCAGGATACGAACCGGCAACCTTCCAGCCACAGGCGCAGATCCTTAGCCGCAGAGCCACCGCACCGCCTCCACAGGAGCATAGGAGGGAAAAGTGTTCTGGGGTGTCAGAACAGCAACAGTGGACGGGGGAGAGGCGGTCATCGTGGAGGCTCTCACCTGAAGTGCTGGGCTGGCGGCCCCTCTTCAGAAGAACAGGGAGAATCTCGGCAGCCCTCCCCCAGCTCCTCTATCCCTGCTCCCCCTCTGAGGCTCCACTCCTCTGTCGGGGGGGGGGGAGGAGAGGATCGTTTGTTTCCAGGTTTCTCACAGCTCCGGGCCGCGAGCTCCGACTTCCACCGATTTACTGCCTCTCTCTACAAACCACATCTGAGAGGAAAAATAATTAGAGCCCCTAAAACGCTGCTGTTGAAAGCTGTTGTAGTGCAATCTCAGGCCCGATTGGAAGAGGAGGCTGGAGATGGAATTGGGATGGAAGCAGGTACCCTGAAGGAGGAAGAATGTTGACGCTCAGTGTCCAAATGTGATCTGCCTCTCTCCAGGCAGTGCAGTACAGAGGGCCTCATTCTGCCTTTACACAGTCTTGTATTCCTACCACTCCTGGTTATGGTGATTAAACGTATCCCCTGTGAAAGACATCAATCATTTCCCATCACAGGAGGGAGGCAACAGAAAAACAGGGCTGAGGATTCCCCAGCACTGCTGTCCTCCCCCCGCCCCCCCGATGGGGTGTGTTCTGGGGTCTTGCACCTCACAGAGCCCAACAGCAGTTTCATTAGCTGAGTAACTTTGTATTCTGCTGAGGCCATCGTTAAGCAGAGTACAATATCACCCTCCTAACTTCAAAGGTCTCCTTGTTATGACAATGATGATAATAATACTGTAGCTTATACTGAAATTTTTCTAAAAACTCTACATGTTTTTGCTTTAGTACTCCTCTTAATTAGTTATAATATTTCCTAGGCAGTGCATAAGTAGCTGTTGACAGTGAGAAGTGAGAAAAAATGAAGAGCAGGGGCTGGAAAGGCTAATGCACAAAGCTGACCTTTCGGAGAACTTTTTCTAGTGCATTATAGACTTTCTCTTCTTCTTCCTGTGCCTGCATCACAATTTAGTGCTTCATGCCTGTTCAGCTTCACTCTCTCAGGTGACTGGGTGCTCAGGAATGAGAACAATGTGGGAATCCCTAACTTAATAGCACCAAGCTTCTTATTTTTGGGAATTTTAAAAGAGTTCCCACGCATCATTTACTCTGAAGGAACATTTCTTTGTCCAGATGTCACCTGACCACTTGTCTCAGTGAGCAGAGGAAGAACATGATAAAAAGGCAAAAAAAATCTGTAAAAAAGACATGGCTGTCAATCAAACAGCTTTGCACTGGACATTCCAGGGGGGTGTTTTTGGGACAAGCGTCACCTGATGAACTAGGAACACGGAAAGGAGGAGACAGATGAAGGACGTAAAGCAGTTGTCCAGGAATTTGTTTCTAAAAAACAGGGTCATGTCAAATCGATCAGAAAAGCACATAATAGTATACAGCAATGCAAAACATTTTTTTTTGTTTTCTTTGGGTTTGAAGAGACCCTTCCTCCCAACAAAGTTAAAAGACAAGGAACTGATCCTTTCATGAACTCCCCTGCTGCTGTAAACTCTGATAACGGGCGGCCTTTACTGACTGTCAGGCGGCTGAAGTTCATCCCCTGACTGGCTGGCAGAGTGTTTAGCTCGACTGGGTCGTACAGTGGGTCCCCACAGGACAGCACAAGGGAAAACACTCCGGGCTGCTTTGGAGAGAGTCGCTCACTGGCTCCCCGGTAACAGCCAGGTAAGAGGTTAATCTTTCAGGGTAAGTGGGCCAGCGTGGAAAATCTCCCAGAGTGCCTGTCCATTCCACACTCCTGTTGCACCTGGTCAGTAAATATGGTATAAGGGATTTGGTATAAAAAAAAAGATCAAAAGCCACAAATATAAATAAAAGAAGGTAACAGCAGGGGAGATCTGATAGTGTGGCATCTAGCCTGCATGTTCCTTCTGTGTTTCGATTCCTGTGCTCTGCAAGGCCAGACATCAACACGCCGCCTTGGCTGGGCTCTTGTTCCCATCATGAAATGCTTCTCCCTTTCTCCCTTTTTTAACTCAGGATTTTTTTCCCTCTTGTGCAGTTGTCACAATGAAAGAAGGAGGTGGGGGGAGTCCGTTAGGGCTGAAGAATATTACCAGGAAGTAGTGCTGTCCGAATGGCACGGGCTCTTTCATCGCCCTCTTTATTCTCCTTTCTGTGTTCCTACTTTTTTGCGCTCCAGTCAGGAGGAGAAACGGATGTGTGAGCGCCGTGGCCAGGGGACAGCTGCAGGCAGGACAGCTCCGCAATTAAACGAGGGGTTGCCATTTCTCTCCAGGTCTGCGGCGGGGTCTCGGGTGCGGCGTGTGTGTGAGCATCCCACTGTATTGAGGGAAAATACCACTCCGGTCAATATCAATGACATTATCAAAACAACCCTGTGTCATCTGGAAGTCATTTGTTGGCCCCGATGATCTATAGTGAATGAGCATGGTTATTTTTTATATATTTTTTTTCTAGGGGAAAGAGAATGCTATTTGTAAAAGGTCTGTGTTGTCGGTGGGCCATCTGTGCAAACCCCAGCTCTCCTCTCTCTCTCTCTGCTTTCTCCACTGAGCCTCCCTGGCAAGTGTCAGTGAGGCAGACAGACGAAGGAAAAAACACCACAGGAATGTGGGCCTATGTATTGTTTATAAAAATAAACCATCTGGACAAAGATGTACACAGAGAATTTATATTAAACAGCTGCAAAAGCAAGCTTCTGAATGTGGCGGGGGTTATTGGTGATGCAACCAGACCACACCACGAGAATGTTTCGGTTTCTGTAGCAGAAAAAAAAACCTGCTCGAAAACAAACGTGATGAGGGGAGGCGCACTGGCCACAGTGGTCAGCAGGGGCTCTCACTCTGGAGCAACGGTGTCGGCCAGCGCTCTCTGCACCCTCAGGACAGAGACCTGTCAATCACAGCGGAAACTCAGACTCCTGCTGCACCTAAACATCCATTAGTACTTGGCCAAAGGTTGAAAGGTGATGTACTGATGAGCTTAATAAAGGAAGGCGTCTAAAAACGCCTTTTTCACTTCCGCTAAATGCATGTCTGCAACACCTTCTACCTCAACATCTGTATATAGCCATGCATTTCAAAATTTTCTCATAGATGAAACGTGTTTTAGATGAGCCACGGGCCCACAGAAATTTGTGCAACCATTCCCTCTGTCTTGAAGGAGAGATCTGGTCAAAAAGAGGTGGAATTGAATTTTCTGAAACCCCACGGATCTTCTGAAACAACGGAAGCAGACAAAAAAAAGTTCCTCGGTTTTTGTTTTAGGAGCGTTGGTAACGACCATAAGGACAAGGGAAGCTACTTGTAGAAGTGGGTTTTAGTCCTGCTTATCTGTTCCAGTGTTGCTCCACACGCTGCTCGCTGGAGCCGGGCTGTTTCACACACTGGAAGTTCACCAGTGACCTAACAGAAATAAGGGGATAAAAAGGATGGGTTCTTTCCACAAGAAATGCCCAGTGGGAAAACCAGTGCCTGTTGGCAATCATCAGGAACAGATGTGTAGGATACACAATCCTTCACACGCTGGCCATCTGGCCAAATCAAATATTATTTTAGTGGCCACAATTTATTTGTGTTTGAAACTGTGGCATTGTTCAAAGTCACACACAGGTACCCCAGTGAGCGTCCCCACCTCCAAACAGCACTGCAGTGTTTATAGAGTTGGCATCCAAGTGAGTAATTAAAGCGCAAACAGTTGTTTTCCTTGACGTTTGTCTTTGTTTTTGCCGGCCTGCGTGAGGTCTGTAAAAGGCACAGGTCCGGTCAGAAACTGTTCTTATGTTCCCTGTATGTCATGTCACAGTTGTAGAAATGTTGAAGAAAAGGGGAATAGAACTGAAAGAGACTGATCAACAGCAGACCATTAAAGCAACTCTGAAAAACCACGAAATGGGACAAAACTCATTTGCTGAGCGGTTTTTCATTTTAGACAGCTTTTTTATGGCTGGACAAAAAGGTGGAATACGAGCAATTTTCAAAACTGAAATGTGTCCTTCTGCTCTACTTTAACAATTCCATCATAAGAAATATAAAAATTAAAATCACACTGAGTAACTTCCCAAGCGTTTACGGTGTTGATATTGCGTTAGTAACGCTACACCACACGGGAGCACAGGCAGGATGGGACAGAGCCAGTTGCAGACCCCCTGCAGAGCAGCACCAGGACAGGCAGGACCGCAGGTTGACCGCAGGTCACTCCCACACGCTGCTGCCCTCTCTCTAGGAGCTTCTTCTACTTTCCTGCCCTCGTTCTTTTTCTAAGAGCTGCACTGGGCTACACGAGCCTCCATTTCACAGATCAGCAGCATGTTCAATCTGGGGTTTCTGTCTGCCTTTCAGTGATCGTGTCGTGGGGTACAGCACAGTGATGTGCAATTTGCCTTTCAGACACCAGGTTAGTCTGCACCTAGCGAGACAGAGACACTGTCACTGTGCAAATTTTCGGCTATTTTGTCGGGCCTCTTAAAACGTACACATAAGGAAATAATGACCACTGTCAACACAGGTTTTCGGAAGTTATATTCCTCTCAGAGGGCCTAATTTGTGCGCGTGCTTGTAAAACGCCTAAAGTTCTGTGAAAGAGTCCTCTTTGTGCTCTGGTGAACATACAGATCCATACACCAGCGATTCGCTTCTACCGTACCTACAGAGGAGTACCAGCTTTGTTGCATAAAATATTTATAATTTCTAGCACAAACTCTTGTGCACAGTAATTGGGACCAGAAAATCAGATTTTATGGATAATTGAATCATGATGGAGTAATTGCTGATGTTACATCTATAATCCATCATCTTCACAAATTTATGACCGGCTGTTCATAAGCAAATATTTTTGTCCAGCATTCCACAATATGCTTAAGGCTATACAAACAAAATTGAGAACAGAATGGGTTTTTTGAAATACACAACAAACATGCACAAGACTAATTGTTGTACATTTTTAAAGTACTATGTTTTGGCGAAGCACTTTTAAAATTATTTTCCCTTTTTTTTTTGTACTCTTCTGTAGTACAGTCTATTTGGAAGGTTTGCCTCAGTGCAGGGTTACAAACTGGAAAAGCTTGCTTGACACCTCAGTTTGTGGTGTGATTCTTGCAAATACTGACAGTACTAATTTGGAATTATAAAGATGGCCACTTAGGCAATTTTTAAAAAATTCTCACCTTTGACCATATGCATAAGTGAAGCACAGAGCCGTTCCTTTTCTCTTCCTAATCATTCTAGGCCCATTTACTAATCCAATATCCTGCAATTAGATCATTTACACAACACAGCCCTAAGGCTACATCTGGCCTCCACTGGTTTGGGAATCAGGCTGCAATAAATTCATACCACTCACAGTGACTCCGGTTTCCATTTGAGCTCACATTTAGGTAAGTCATAATAATGCAGAACAGCCATTCCTCCTAATTCTAAATAACAAAGGTTTCAGCAAAAACCTTCTCTCCCTTTGTGACGTGTTACCTGTCATCAGACATCAGCTCTACAGGAACTAATTTTAAAGTGCACAGTTTAATGCAAACAATTGAATGGGAACTGCTTAGGCTGTATTTATAGTTTGAGTCATTTTTGCTTCCTGGGCAAGTTCAAATTCTGGGTCAGACATGACTACCTTGGCTGGACAGGCCCACACTAACCAATAAAATGAACACAAGGCACATTCTGTATGAAAGGAAGCAGCATCTGAAAAGTCCTACTTATCCGTTAAGTGTTGTTAATAATAGAATGAGAATATCTTAGTAATACTCTTTAGAATGTGTTTTTAATTGGTTTATATATTCTTCCAATTATGGCCTGGAATTCCTCCGTGAGTCACCTTCACTAATCTCCTGCTGGGGCCAAGCAGGAGTGGGTGTGAGGGAGGGTGGCTCTTGCGCGTGTGTGTGCGCGTGTGTGTCCCTGAGTGACTGGGTGAGTGGTCAAGTGGTAGCAGCATTCGGGTCATGTGCACGTAACAGTAAAATCGGATTATCAGCTCCCACCTGCTCTCTGGCCTGGGGCTGACTCTCGGAGAGCAGGCTTATCCACATTGGCCTTGGCTTTTAGCTGTAACCGGGTTTACAGTATGGAGGAGTGCTGTGACTACAGGAAGGACTGGTCGCTCTACGTTCCCCAGGGCTCCTTCTTCCTCTGAATTTGGTCAGAGACAAATTTAGGCACCTCATGCCCATAGCCAAGGAGTGTGACTCCTTGAGAGCTCGATCACAGGTGAATCGGCGAGCTCTGATCTTAACCGAACTACAGCGTTCATGTCTGAAGTCAGGTAGCAGAAGGTTTTTTTTCCTAAAGCTAATCTTGCACAAAAAATCTCAAGTGGGAACTGGAGTCCTGTTCTTCTACTGAAATAGAAAGCAGACTTCTCCGAGATGTTAAATGGAGATTCTGATGACTTGGTCATTAGAGAGGTCATGGCTGCTCTGAGTGCGTGGGTCCACACCCCCATGTTCTGCCTGCACGTTCTCTTTGGGATTGCACAGTCTGGCCTTCCCGAAGTTCCTCCTTAATTCACCAGGCGCAGCACTTTCGGATCTGCTGTGCAGTGGAGCTTCTGGTGCAAAACGGCTGTTGTGTGTCACACAGGTGGGGGCTGTACTTCAGTGCTGGATGAACTAATGTTCTTTAGCACAATAACAATGTGCTAATTAAAAGTTACCTTTATTATTACCGCAGAGAGTCACCGAAGCCTCCCTGCTCATGTTTGGCTACAGAAGCACAGAGACGTGCTGCCTTCCTCACCAGACACACGCCGGGTGCAGGTTTTGAATTCATCTGTTCCCAGGAGGACAATTTAGAGAAGCCAATCAAACCTCACCAGCATGCATTTGGGAGTAGGGAAAATAACAGAAATCCCACACCAGACATCCAGGGAGAACATATAGACTCCACAAAGACAGACGACCCAGGTCCTGAATCAAACCAGAGGACCAAGAGCTAGTTTTCCACTCCTGGATGAGTACCATGCTCTTAAATAGCAATTTTCAGGTAGGAAGGGTAACGAGTAAGACACAGCACAGTTCTGCCAACGACTCCAACAACAATACACATGAAGCTCAGTCAGACCTTATTGAATGCTTTGGGCAAAAGCAGTGTGTGTCCTAATGATCAAGGAGCAGCTGTGGTTAGATTAGATTCTAAATATTTTTGCAAATAACATCAACCTTCTGCTAGAATGGAGCTCCTGGGCTCTTCCTCAGTGAGACAGATGAGAGTAAAGCACTGACACAGCACCAAAGTTTAAGTCACCTTCTTTCCTGATGTTGGCTGGTTGACAGTTCCAGGTTATTTCACACATGTTGCTGTTGTTGTTACTAATCCATAACACAGTTCACATGATTAAATTTGCCAGTAGCTGTTACTTATACAAGCAAAGACATTGCACCGCTGCTGCCAAAGCCTTTGAACAAAATTACTTCCTTTAACACACCGCGGGTTTAATTATGTGTTGAGAACATAAAACAGGTCAGACAATTTGTAGTGGGAAATCATATTTCCATCAGTGGGATAATGACATAACCAATGATTTATAAAAGGAATGTCATAATTATTTCTTTTTTGCAGGCAGGGGGATCAGGTTTCAGCTAATGGGTGGAGAGCTGAAAGCACTAATTAGTTTTTGTAGTCTACTGTCACCAGCAAGGAAAGAAAGGTGCCACAATAAATAAGTTCTCACAATTGACTTAAAGCCTGTAATTTAAGTCGATGCTCCTGTATTAGGTTGTGGGAATTATAAACCTTTTCACATAATTCGTACAACTAATTACTTACTGTCCTCACACACCTCCAGTGAGCAGACAGTGTCTAGCAACCCTGTTACTGGGAAACACAATTTTATACTGCAGGGGAACTCGGGAGGAGTCTATGCTGCTAGAAATAAGTTTCTTGGCATCCTTTCAGTTAACTTTTCCCTTGAAAATGTTTTTTATCCCAGCTTCGCTGTGCAGTACTAGCAGGTATATTATAAAGGTTCCTCAATATTTATGAGCAAAACAGACAGAATTAATAAAGAGGACGTGCAGCCAGTGTTCGATATGGTCCTGCTGTTTCATTTGTATCGTGTCCAGCATAGAATTAATAGAATGACTTATTGTCTTTTGTTCTCAAAAAGTGGAGTTAACGACCAACCCAGCTTGTTCATTTATTATTTCCAGTTTTAGGCTGACTTAGTTTCTACTGAATAAACAGAGGGCTCTTTCATTTTCCAAATTTTACATTTAAAAAATACTCTGGCAGTTCACCCAAAGGGACATGTTTGATTAAAGGTGTAAATATTATGGCAAACAAATCCCATCTTCTGCCTCTGAACAAAACTACTGTCCGTATGTAATGGTCTTTGGGCTTCCTGCGTATAAACACAGAATATAAGGATTTTCCAAGGAGAGGGCATACTTCCTTGTAGGAAGCACTGTGGAGCAGTGGTTAGGGCTCTGAACGTATGGGGAGATTGTGGGTTCATATGCTGGCGAGCACTCCTGTTCCACCCTTGAGTTAAGTACTTCACTTTGATTGCTTTGGGTAAAAGCCTCAGCCAAATACGCTAATAAGGGAAGGATGGAATTTTCCACGCGGCTTTGAAAAAGGCCCACAGCACAGCCCTTTCTGGATTCAGCAATGCTCAGGTGCTCCTTCTGCGCAGCGCCCAGCGCATTTCTACGTTTGTGATTCTGAATCTCCGAGCGGAGGGCCTGGCCGTGCCAGGTGAGCACTGCTGCAGCCTTTCAGTGAGTCACTCTTCAGGATCATTAGACATAAAGGGCCTCCCGTCCTTAGCAACAGACACACGGCTAAATGACACGTTCCTGTAAACAAAGACAGCCCGCCCGTCTAACTTCTCCTTCTTGACACGGATATCCCTGCGTAATACTGACAGGGAACAGGCAGGAAGACAGGGTTTTACAAGCCTCACAGTGAGAGACAGCGACGCTCATGGATCCCCCCCCCCCCCCCAGAAAAGATTAGTGACTCAGAAAAGATGAAACTATTTAAACTGCTTTTTAACAAAATAAATAAATGCACGAGGGGCCGCGGAATCCCAAAAGCCGTTGCGCGGCAAAGCAGCCAAAAGGAGGTCTGGTGGGACTCGGGCCCCCGTTAAAACCGAAAGCCTGCATGTTCTATGAGCTCGACTTGGTCGGGTCGCGTCTGACTTTCGCGAAGACGACGTCGGATGTGAAAAGACGGGAGAAGCGGAAGGAGAGGTTTTTAGGCGTTAAAAAAACACTTCCGATCCGCAGCGCGGCAGTGATAAGAGACCGGGCTCGCCCGCTCTCAGATCTCGCATGCTGGGGCCCAGGGCAAAATCACTCATTAGTTTACAAAAGACCTCTACTGCAGACATGAGGTCACTTCACGAGGCTTTGAAGGCAGTAAAACAGACAGTGACTATTAGAAGGTAGAGAGCGTCTGACTAAGACAGTATACTTATTAACCAGAGTAGCGGATGGGGGGGTTGAATTCTGGCTGCCAATTATGTGTCTGCCCCTTAACCTGCAGTTGACACTACAACATTACCCACGACAGCCATGGGTTAAATCTCTCTTGCAAGGAAAAGCAATACTCTAGCCTTTCAACAAAAGAACCGGGCGATGACTATTAAAGAGTAGCAAACACTCAAAGTTTTGGCATGCCAAGAGTATGCCTTCATCTACCATGCATTTTTTAACACACATATATATATTTTAATCCACCATGTGGGTCCGTGTTTATGAATTATTAAGAGCAGTCATGTTTCATTTGTAAAATGAAATGTGTTCCTCCAGGAAATAACTTTGTACACTATACTTTTCTATGTATGTATTTTTAAAGATTTACTGCCTTGGAAATAATCTATTTTGGCATCAGATTAAGTGACTAAGTTTCACACTCAAGGCATTTCATACAGATTTCAAGATAACCTTTAGTAACAACATAGGACTCTTCTTCACGTTGTCAAATTTAGGCTATAAAACCTATCGGACAATTGCTGGGTTACACATCCAAATGCCTTAAACTCTTTCTATTGTTCTCTTCATATACACTAAGAGTTTTTGCATTTACTGATTAACATAATGTCAATTAGCTTGCTGAGTTTTACAAAGTCAAAAGCTAAATATGAAGATGTGTGTATAATCACAAATTATATTCAGGTAACCTTGGACTCTGATCTTTCTCAATAACTCACTAAAGGTTCAGATTATGTGAAATAGAATGACTTTTGTAAATCAGTTGTTACCAAAGTGCTGTACATTCAGATTAATCTGAGCTCATTGTAGGATTACTCGGGAGGTTTGGCAGGAAGCTGGTAAAGGTTAGTGTAATATTCAGTGGTCAAAAATGTCACATTTTGTAGCCTACTGAATAGGTGAAGGGTCACCCCCTCCCCCCACACACAAGGAAATAATTACACTACAAAACCTTTGTTGTTTGTAAAAGAACATTTAGATGGACGTCAGTTTTTAGCTACAAAGTATAAAAATAATCAACACCTCAGAGATCACAACAGGTGAGGAATGTAGAACATCTTCACTGGTGATCAAAATAGCTGCACTAGGCACAGTTTTTCATTGATCCAGGAAAGACAGGCCTTGGAATTGTGATGCACTGAAGAGCAGATCACTCATACAGCCGGCCTCTTACCACAGTTAAACTGTGCCATGGAGTGTTGAAATAACTACAGGATGTGCCTAAACCTGCATCGTTTTAACAAAAGAAAGAAAGCAGCCCTTTCCTGAGATCCAAAAATTGCAGACAGGAAACGAAACAATAGTGCCACCTGTCAATGGATTTATGATGTTGTCATTCTGGAGACATGGATGGTAATTTCAACTTTGTCTGCAAGGAGCACGTCAGGCTAAAGTATAGATCTGAAACCCTACAGTACCTGTTCTGCCCTTATCGCCCCTGGGCAGGCTTGCTGTTGCTGTTTGTTGACACAAACTCTGCTACATGAGGCCAGTGTTTAAAAAGAGTTCCTCACTGCACAACTCCAGCCCTTCTTCCAGGGAAACTCCCAGGTAGTGCTCTACCTGATACCATCGTGGTGCTTTTCTGGACTGTTGGCGTCTCCTGCATTGTTCAACAGAGGGCACAGAGAGAGCCTGCGTGTGAAAACACACAGAATTCTTCAGCTATGATAAGTTTTACTTTCTTAATAGTTTTCACTCAGAGGCTACCTCTAATTTCAATTAAAAGTCTATAGAGGAAACTTGTTTATCACTCTGCAACTCACAACTAGCAACCCACTGAAACTAAGCTGGTGTGAGCCTGGTCAGTACCTGGATGGGAGACCTCCTGGGAAAAACTAAGGCTGCTGCTGGAAGAGGTGTGAGTAGGGCCAGCAGGGGTTGCTCATCCTGCGGTCCATGTGGGTCCTAATGCCCCAGTATAGTGAGGGGGACACTATACTGTAAACAGGCGCCGTCCTTCAGATGAGATGTAAAATCGAGGTCCTGACTCTCTTTGGTTGTTAAAAATCCCAGGGCATTTCTCGAAAAGAGTAGGGGTGTAACCCCGGCATCCTGGCCAAATTTGCCCACTGGACTTTACCAATCATGGCCTCCTAATAATCCCCATCTTTGAATTGCCTTTATTACTCTGCTCTCCTCCCCACTGGTAGCTGGTGTGTGGTGAGCGTTCTGGAGCACTATGGCTGCTGTCGCATCATCCATTACCTGTAGTGCTTTGAGTGTCCAGAAAAGCACTATATAAGTGTAAGCAATTATTATTATTATAAAGACCTGTTTAGTACCAAGTGCGACTTTGCTTGTAATCCATTAGCTGTCAGAGCTGTAAAGTTTGAACCCCCAACACACACACAAGGCACCATTTATACTGAGGTAGCGGTCCACTTTTTTCCAGGGTCAGATTGAGCGTGTGCAGGAGGAATGACATTTTGCATTAACATAAACAGCAACAGGAGTCAGATGTCATCGACACCATGCAATCTCCCCCCAGAGTGCCGAGCGCCTGAAACGCAAGCACTGGACCTGGCAGGGCTACAGTTCACAGACGTGTTGAGATATTTTACACTGTCCGCTCCTTCGAAGTGCCTAAACATAAAAGATGTGCTCCTCGTCTTGCGTTTCAAAACCTAAGCGTGTGTTCAGTCACAGCAAATTGTTTTACTGACAGAGGGAGCTTAGGAATCGGGCCAAAGAAGCACAGAAGCCGTCTGTACGTTCCTAGGCTCTTGGTTATTACAATGGCGATAATAATCATGACATGGTGGTGGCAGTGGGGGCTACACAAATAAAATAACACCAAAAAATCTTACAAATAAGCAAGAAGCATGACGAGAGACTGTAACCCATCTGTAACAACACACCATAATTAAGAAAATGCCAGCAAAAGATTCTAAGTTTAGAAAGCCCTCCAAGCTCCCTCTGCGACCTTACCCTGATATTTAACAAAACATTAATCTTCTTGCCAGCGATTCTAAAGAATACTGTGATGTAGCTGTAGCTCACAGACTGTGCAATAGTAATTCTATTGTTCTCCCTTTTATTTATGCCTTGGCTGTACCAGGCAGATGAGGTAAGTCTTTTTTTTATATGTTATTATTCAAAACTGGTGATACATAAAGCCTGATTACACAAATGTCTTTCTGTTTCTTAAGCACTGCTACCCCACACCTCCTCACAGCTTAATGTCCCTGCTTTTCAACACGTTTTTTTTCCCTTTTTAAATCACCCACAGCATTTGCATATGAATTACTGTATATCTTCTTTTATATGATGTGGTGACAACACTGCCTTCCGAAACTTCAGAACAAAACAAGATGTTACTCTAACGCTCTCTCAGGCCCTGTGTTGCTTAACGGCAGTACTTGTTCTTCAAATGAGCTCTTTTTTGTTGGGGTTTTTTTTCCCCGAAGCTCCATTGCCGGGAAGCTTGTGGCTGACGTTGCTGTAACAATCATGGTGACCTCTCTCCCTCTGTGAGGTTCCTGCCGTTTATTTATTTTTCTCGACTTTTATTTTCCTTTCCACACTGCTTTGCTGTCGCTCTTTCGAGACAAAGCGATCTCCAAAGCCCGTTCGCGCCAGTGAAAATTCTTCCCCATATTAGAAATGTCCCAGAAACCCAACAGCCTTTAGGCTCTCTGCTCTGAACTGCTGCATAAAATACTGGACACTGATCTAACCCGCATCTGATCTCTCTCAGCCTCTCCTCATCAGTTTAACAGCCCCAGGAAAGCAGGGCATTAGGACACACTACTGAAGTGCCCTGAACGTCCATCCCCATTGCACTGTGACTAGAACAGGTTGACAAGTTGTACTCGTAAAGGAAACAGTCCAACTTGTTTGCTCCGATAACTTTCATTTGCTATTATCACCAGTGATTTATTGGAAATAAATCAGATTTCAGATAGTCATTTTTTATTCCCACAAGTTGAGCGCTCTTTCCAAAAAAACATCAGCTCAAAACATTTAAACTGACAGATTAATTGTTTGCTGGAAGAGCAGCTTCATATGCTATTGAATATCAGCTCAATTACTCGGGACCTTTGTCCATCTCTGAAAATCTACAGTATCAAGGAGACTAAACCCAGAAATAACAGCTGTTTACAAATCTGTAATACATTCCTCCCCTCCCCTCCTTTGTGATTTCAAAAGCAGTTTCTCCATTTTTCTATTTCTTTTTTTGTGTGTGTGTGTGGCATTTTTGGAGGCTATAATTATAGGCTGTCAATCCATATCATTTTCAGAGATACTTGACTTGTCAAGAATATCAAAATGGAAAAAGAGTTACATAAACCTCCCATATAGCGACACATTGTTGAAAATGGAAAATGACTTAATATGCAAGGGCAATCTGATGCTTTTTGAAACGAATCAAAAAAGAGAAAAGATTCATGTACCACTAACTATTTTTTTTGACATAATCCATTTGTAACATTTCAGACGAGAACTATTAATTTTTTTTGTGCAAGGAGACCCATGTGCAAATTGAAAAAATAGTAAGTTTTTCTTCCCAGAGCATATTTTTATAATGTCTTGAACCCAAATCCAGCCCTCTTTGATGCACTCCAGTGTCTGGAGATTTAACCTGTTAACACCCACGAGAACAACATCCCTGTGCAGCATCCTTGGGGAATGTAAAGGAATAGAATAATACAGATGATTTTGTGTTGTTGTTCTGAGCTAGGGGTACACAAAGACGGGGAAGCTATTTTGGGCCTTTTTTCCCCGGCCAAATATTTGTGAAGCAACAATGACTTGGGGTTTTCTTTCTTACTGTGGAATGTTGACTTTTCTCCCGGTGTTTAACATTTCCGAGAGCTTCCTCCTTCACCTCCCCCCCCCACCCAAACTCCTCTTACAGCAGCTCGATCCACTAAGATTGCCATGGGTGGTCTGATGACAGCAATAGGAAAGGATTGGGGAGGGGGTTATATAACTCTACAATGCTGGTATTGAGACTGTACAAAAAAAAACACACAAGCTGAAACTGCATATCTGGTCTCTTTGTGTGTGTGTGTTGCCTATTCCAGTAAGTGACGTGCAGACTTACTCACCTATCCACAGCAGGGTGTGAGTCACACATGGCTGTGTCATCACTCATTAAAGCAGGCCATTCAGCAGTGTGCTCAGGACTGTCCACCCCGGGCTTTTGAAGTAACAGTGGGCAAACAAGCAGTAGTAATGCGTCCTGATCATTTTCACAATGAGTGACCTTCCCGACCTTGGTGGGAAAAAAAACAGTACCAACCTAAGAAGGCACTTTTATTTCTCAAGCAGTCTCCAGGCGTTGTGCTCATTGAAATGCTAATCGATTACAGGAATTTAGGCTGGGTCCTCTCTGACAACTTTCCTGTCAAAGTGAGCACTTCCCCCCCCCAAAAATAAAATAAATCAATAACGGGAAATGTAGGAATTCCGAACTTCATTGCCGGGTTTGCCTGTCAAATAAAAATGAAATGAATCATGCTAATTTCAATGAAGGGAAAAAAGTCGTTGGGGGAAGAGGTGGTTGGAAAATATGAATTAAAAAAATATGCAACTAATCTCTATCCAGAAACAGAACAATGGAGGGGTGAGTACAGGCAAACATCATAAGAACAGCAATAGTCTTTATAAATATTTTCTCTAAACCTTAGGTAAAAGGCTTACTGCACAGGAGCTCATAGTGAACGAATCACTATCTTCACCCAAGGACCCAAGGCTGATATCAAAATGAAACGGGCTGGGACTCCAGAGACCACCGTGAACTAGGCAAAACGTTTGCTGTGATGCATGTGGCACAAATGCACACAACTGCAAGTGCACACGCATTACAATCCAGGCCTTGCAGTGTGACACACGGGCTTGTGCGCACAATGTGTTTATTGTCCCCTGCGACACCAAGACAAAGACAACCAGTGCTGTGGGAGAGGGGAGCCCTGGATTCGGGGCGATGCCTCCTCAGCCCCAGGGTCTGGGGGGGACCGCCTGGGTGTGCTGGGCTGACAAACCGACAGGACACTGAGCTAAGGGCAGACTGGGCCCCGAACACACTGATGAAACATGGAACACGACGGAGCCGCCAGCACAACGACGACGCGCGTTTATGAGCAGCGGGGGTTTATGGGCTCACTTCCATAATAAGTATTGAACTTTTCCCGGTGTTTGTAAGATCTGCAGATTTATGGGAAGGCGATCCGGGGATGACCTCCTGCCGTCACTGGAGCTCATAGTGAAGGAATCATTATCTTCACCCAAGGACTATAACATTCATAGGCCGATATCAGAATGAAACGGGCTCTGCTTGGTTTTACAACAGCCGTGAGCGATGTTTATATGCTGTGCCTGTTGGGCCATCCTGTGTCTGTGGGACTCCCGAGGTCTGCTCGGGAATCTGGTGTCGTTTCTGGGCCGACACCTCTCAGTCTCTGCTTTGAAAGCACTGGGACGTGCTTAAAATACCAGGACCTGCTCTATTGTACTATCTTTTTATAAAAAAGGGGAATTTTAGGTTCCTTAAATACCAAAAAATTAAAAAAATATTTTATTTATTTATTTTTCCAAACTACTATTATTCTTAATAGCATATTTGTAATTAGAAGATATATGGAGATCAGTTAAAGCAATGAGCTTTACATTGTATTTTTGTATAGTTTTTACAAGGAAAAACAGCTTAAAAACAGCTTCAGACTTAAGAGTCACAAGCAATGCATCCAGAAATACATTTCAGTCATTTGAGTAGGTTCAAATGACTCTAGGCTGTTAGGAAATTATTTAACTCATTTAACTGAGGTCCATCTCAGATTCCACTACCCAAGATCACCAAGTGCTCCCCATTTGGATGATCTTTTAATAAATAAAATTAAAAACAATAACATAGAGAGACGAAGGTCAGCCTGACCTGGCACTGCCTCTCCATTCTCACATGAGTGCTTCTGTGAAGCCTGGTGTTTTTGCAATGCTATAAACAGAGCAAAAATTCAAAGGCTCTGCTTAATATTTAAAAACTAGAACAACTTGCTAATTATTTTGAAAGCACCTGCTTCAAACCCTTAAATGTCTGTAATCTGGGTTGTTAGACTATTATCTTGAAAGCACATGCTAGGAAAAAGGGTATTGACTTGAAAGTTAATCAAATATGAAAAGGTAGAGATTTATTCCTTGCTGAAAGGAAAAGGCAACAGACAGACATTTCAGCTGTGGAGCCTTCTTCGGGTGTGAAATACGAGACATTTCATATTTCTAAATACAAGACATGAAATATGAACAGACTCTCACTCCAAGATAAAGTGTGATCTTATTTTCGAACCATCAGGGCAGACCCAAATGCTTCTGAGATAAACCGGCAGTGCTGTATGAATCCCTATGAAAATATTGAAGAAACTAAAGAAACCAGTGAACAAAGCCCTCTGTCCTGCAGTCCGATTATTCGACTGCGCTGACAAATTAGCTGACTTCCCTTCTCTCAGTGTCCCCCCAGCGATGGAAGTGGGGGCCCCCTTCCCACAGACGTGGGCTGATTCAATGGCTTTCCTGCTCTGAGCAAGCTCTGCTTAGGGGGCTAATTCTGTGTTTCAGATCACCATTTGTACTTATTATGCTGACATAATTAATCTCCTGTTGTGATCAGCAGGGGCGTGAATCCTCTCCGCTCTGCTGACTGCGTGCTGTTTATATGAGCTCTCCATGATGGAGCTGTTCAGGGCCTAGCTGACACAGCATGACAGCAGGCAGTTCCACTGGTCTGTGTGTCCGTGTGTCCGTCTGTCATCTATCTGCCTGCCTGCCTGTCTGTGTGAGACCGTCAAGGTACAGGAAGAGCAGCCATCCCCTTATGCCTTATTATAACAGGTCGCTTGCAAGACCCTGTGGTTCTTCACTGTTTCCCCACATGCCAATCAACTGCATTGCTCACAAAGATGAAGATGTGATCCAGGAGCTCCTTTTTAAAAGGAATGCTGTGCTTCCTACCCGCATGGTGTGTGTGAAGGAAACTGGGGGAAATCTAAAAACAGCAGCTGGATTAACTGTGCCAAAAGGTGGCTGTGGACACCTCATAAACTGTGCACGTGATTCAGACAGAACCTCTGAATGTCTCTGTTCCTCTGCAGTCTTGGGACATTTAAAGGGAAACTGCAGCGCTATTTTTATATATTATATTTCGGGATTAGAAAGAATCGGCATCGATAGGTGCGTTTCAATCCACAGTGAAAATAAAATGTCCACGGTAATGTGTAAAACCTCCAATTTCCATCACAAAATAGACTAAATTTCCAGGTCTGTGCAGCGCCATGTTCTGCCATGAAGGCAACAAACCTTCAGGTGACGTGAGGAAGCCCTGTTACCTTGTAAACAAGCAGGCTTGTGAATACATCTCTCTTAATCCAATAGAATTACTGCTCTCGACTTCAAGATGGCTTTGCTGACAAATGCTGCTCACCTGTTAACTGTGCGTGCAGATCGCATCGGAACATTTCTGGGGTGAAATGGTTGCTGCACAACCTGTACTTATTTGCTCAAATTACATCACCCATTACAGTGACTAGTGAGCAGGAAGGGCCGCTCTTCACGTCGCAATTGGTGCAAACTGTCGCTCTCGCCAATGGCGAGACCAGCAGTTTACAACAAGGTGGAGACCAAGTAAATGATTTTGTGCTTAATTCAGAATTTGTCAAATTTGCTGATACCGTCAATTAAATTATTTTGTTACCAAGGTAACAAGGAAATTCAGACTGTAGTTCCTCTTCAAGCAAAAATAATAACTAGAAATACTTTATATCGGCTGTGGATCCGTTGTGTTTTCTTTCTTCTCCTCTCAGCATGGAATAAACCTATTACTTGATCCTTTGCAGCCTACGCATGCTGATGCAGCTTCCCACCTGAACTACATAAATTAAAACATTTAAAATAATTAAAGATAACATGAAAGCAAATTTTGGAGGAAGAGAGACACTAATTTAAAAAATGCTGCCTTTAATGTAAAATGAAATGCCAATGACTTCAGAAATGATGTCAAACTGTTTTTTTTGGTAATATTTCTGCCTTTTTTCCGTCTGAAGACGTTTATGTTGCTGTACAGCTCAGTTTTACATTCTAAGAACATGCTGTTGCTTTCGCGCTCAAGCTATGAGTTCAGTCGCCCTGTTCGGGGTCTGATCTGGACAAGGTCAAAGGTTACACTTTTATGGACATTTTACAAGATGACCATGTTGTCTCAAGAAAGATGTGTGCACAGAGATGAAAGACCTAACACCAGAGATAAAAATTCATTGGAAGTGACTCATTATGTGTTCAATGCTGAAGCCCTGTTACTACTGTATATAGACAACCAATATTAGAATGGACAGAATATTAGAAGGATAGATAATAATGAGATATGATTCCCCAAAATACCAAAAAAGAACTGACTTAGGAAAAGGATGATTTAATTTCACTTCATCTGAGACAGAGCAAATAAAGACCACTTCAGACACGTTTCAGGGAGTCCAGGTCTTGTGTATACGGCACACACAGTGGTGTGTGGCAGCCTCAGCCAGGGCCATGAGTTCAGAGTGGGGAAGGAAATACTGAGAACACCGGAGTGCAGTTATCGGGGCCCAGGGAGCACAAGACCTGAGAAACAACATCGGGCACAAGCCAAAATAAAAACGATCATTATTTTCAGGCTCCGAAGCCAATGGTGTCAGACTGCCACGCAGCTGTTCAGCTGACAGCTTCTAGAACGCCAGACCAAGAATGAATAATCCTGTAAAAAAAGGATCAAAAACTTTCTCTGTCTCATAAACTTTCAGTGGTCAGGGGCATCTCTAAAGCCCTCATGTCATTTCAACGAGGAGACCGATGTGCAAATCCCATTGAACCGCATTTAGCAGTCAGTTTCCAGAGTGGTGCAACAGCACAGGGGAGCAGGTACTTCCATTTGCGAAATAAATGAGTCCGATTACTGCAGCACAGGCAGTGAGCAAAAAAACTGGGTTTAGTTTTTGCCCGAGAATGAACAGTTGTTCAGCTTGGGGGCTCACACTTAATTTCTTCATCTTTTATGCAAGCTCTCTTGGCTTAATGGGCTTATTCAAAGAAATAAATAAAGCAAAAAAAAAAAGCTGAATTAACATACTAATATGATCTCTCTCCACTGGCTGCCTTTAGGAGGGAGAATCCTGGGAAGCTATGTATAGCATACTGTCAGGCAGACCAGGCATTGCGCCCTGACTGCACCGGAATACTCTTAATTAGCAAAACAATCGGGGCGAGAGGGGGGAGTACTGGAGGCTGCCACTCCACAGTCTCTGCTCTCAGGTTACAGTGTGCTAATCTGATGGATTGTCAGAGCTGACGGAGACTTTAAAAAAAATGCTGAAAAGAATCTGAATTTAGACAAATGAAGGGGACTTTTTTCACCCCTCCTCTCCCCCCCAGGTTCCCTTCGATATACAAAAAAGGAGGTTAATTCAATTGACCATGACCCCCCTCCTCCTCCTCCTCTTCCCCTCCACGCCCGGTAAGATCTTATAATAATAAAGTTTTATTCAGCAGAGAGACACATGGCAAGACACAGACTCTGAGGACTGAAGGAGATACTTTTAACGAAAAAAAAAATACAGGGTAATAAAAAGAGTAAGAAAAAAAGGTCTGTTTATTCTGAAAAAGAGCCTGCGATCACAAAAAAGAAGAGTATTGCCATTTGGAGCGGAGGAATATTACAAGAATTAGAAGCAGTCAACACATGACCTATTCACATGCCTGACAATGTTTGGAGCTATTAGGTTACGGCCATCGTCTTCACACCCTGCCATACTGGTCTGGGCAATACACTGTATCATATTTCCAGCCAAGTCTCTGAATAATCTGATTAAGCTTCTTTTTTTTTGTTAATGAAGTCCATCTTTACTTTTGCTACGTGCCACCTCCTGCTGTCCTTATCAGCCCTGCTTTAATAAATCACACTCCCAAAATGGGCTTCCTAAAACAGCTCCTCACATTTAGTGACCTCCAAACCACAAAAAAAAAAACAAAATACACACAGTATCTACAGCAGATGCATTAAGTATTTCCTCAATAGAGTGGGATTTATAGTCACATATCCATTTCAAGTACATACATTTCAAGCAGTATTGCATGGAATTTCTGATCACAGTGCACACCATTGCAACATGCATTACGATGAGCAAAGCCACAAAATTTGCTTTAAACAATTCTTTACGCAATTTGCTTTTACGTGTTATGTAATATGTTGTACATAGACATCGAGGTCAGAGGGTATTTGTATTCCAGTCCAATTAACTCAGGACATGAGAATATCCAGAAATGCTCAGAGTTTCCACCACCTTGTCCTCTGCACATGCTTGAAACACCTGTTTTCACTGAGCTGGTGCTTACATCCCTGAATAAGTAGAAAGTGTACAATAAAACACAGCAGTTCACACAAACTGTATGTCCCCGATACGTTTTCCACCCAAAATGAAAGCTTTATGAACTGAGCTCACATCAAAATTATAGAGAGGACCTACAGAAGGTATGTTGCTCTCTGGACTAATGACCAGAACAGATCTCTTAACCCTGTGCCTTCAAGAATTGTTGTGTGTCTCAGATGCATGTTTGCAGTCTGTCTTTTTTACAGCAGGGCATTAAAAACTTTTTTTTTTGCTTCTCTCAGCCAAGCCCAGAACACCACAGCCTGACGCCATCAGCTCAGGAGTGTGACCATTAAGTTATAGTGCTGTTTTTGAGTGTGTATATATACACAGTTAGCCACTATCGCACAGTAAATGAGTTAAAATATTCCCACTGTCAAAGCCCTCCAAATGCTCATACTTTCACACAGGAGTGTACAATGAAGTCACAGTGAGAAACGAGCCAAGAGCAGAGTGTTTAAATAAATCAGCGCATACGAAGAAGGAGAGCAGATAATGGAGCTGGGCTCGTTCCAGACAGCCACTCGGGGCAGCAGTGGGAGCACAGTTTAGTTATAGATTAATATTTCGTGGTACAAATAGTTCAGGACATATTGGGAAAAACATCATAACTTTTTTTCTGTTTATATAAATGAGAGGTGTAAGGTCCAGAGTGTGGGCACTTGTTTTGAAACGACGTGACTCAACAACATCTCTTGTGGATCAGGGAGAAGAGAAGAAAGCAGGAGATAAAAACAGGGGAGGGAGGTGTGTGTGTGTGGGGGGGGGGGGGGTTAGTTTTGCAGGAATAAAAGCCTTCCGTTCCTGCATGCACTAAAATCAGGATGTCCTTTGCATCAAGGGAGAGAAGACGCACATTTCAATCCTTTGCTTAAGTTCTCCTTTTTTTAAACCTTCGGAACAGATAGCTGATCAGAGTCAGAATTCTGAATTGAGTTCCCATTAATTTACAGCTGTACACATGCAAAGAATAAATTGACTAATGAAGGGTCAGTTATGGTTTTCCAGGGTTTATATCCTTTTTTTTTAAAAAAAATGAATGCTTTCTTGCATCCACATGTTACCTTTCTCGGGGAGTCCAGCAAAACCAGGTTATTTTTCAGCCACAAGCACAAACTTTTGAATACAGAGAACTGCCAGAAACAAGCTTATCTAGAGAAAGAGTGGTCCATTGAACACATATGCCAGTGAACACTTAAAACGGTCACTGAGCAGTGCTTGAAGCTCACAGTTTGACGTTTTGGGATAAGAATGCCATATTTGAAAACCTGACTTGGCTGGAGGCATTGTGGAAAAACAGCGAAAACGGTAAAAAAAATCTAGCACAGCAAACATCTGTTAGAACAGCACAAACTGTCACCCACGACACAAGAGGATCTCACTTGTCGATGTTCCGGCTACACCGCTGAGCCACACACAATGGGCAAAGAAACAGTGAATGCCCTCTTCGACTGAGTCTGAGCTCCGCAACAGTAGCACTGTGTTTCCCTAGAGGGGTTCTGATCTACAGCCCAGAGAAAACCCTTGAGCACTGGTCCGTAGGGCTACCTTAAAATCACCACCCCCAAGGCTACAGGGAGACGTGCAAAGTGCTGTACTGTTGAAAGATGTTTGCAATGATACAATGCATTAGGACTGAAAAACATAGAGAAACAGCAACTACAATTGTCACCATGACAGAAATATTCCCAGATGAAACACAAGATATGCCCGAATCAAATAATGTAAGCGGCCTCAAGTTACATTTCAAGTTACACAATGATGACAACGTCAGGTGTTTTCAAGACTAACCCACAAGCATCTGACCTTTTCACACAGCTCCTTTAAATTAAGTAGATTAATATTTGTGAGAAGAATTAACAGGTTTGTAAGAGAAACTTTCCTTGTGTTCCACCTACAGACATGGAGCCTGCACCCTGGGTTTCTCTCCGAGGGCAGGAACTATGTACCTGCGAGCAAGAGACTGGAAACTGTTCTGTTTGACTTGATCCCTCACTGGAACCTTATCCCAGACACACGTCTCAAACCTCCAGCGCTAGGCCATAAAATCTAAAAAGATCCCAGCCCTCTCCTCCAGCTGTGACACACAGCCCTATTCCCCTTAATACATCTGCTTCAACTTTTTTTTTTTCGTTAACAAAACACGAGGAAGTTCTTTTCGCTTCAGGTCATGGCTGTAAATTCATAGAGCGATGAAATTAATGTGCCAGAGTTCATGGCGAGTCATTCATTAATCATACCCGAGACGCGCTGGAAATCAAGGGGTTGGGCAATTATTACATTGAATATTAACAGTGTTCCGGTCAGCAACATCCGCTCGAAATCCAGCAGGGTCACGCCAGGGCTGTTCCGCGCTGCTGTGAAACTGCCACACGGCACGGCACAGAAATGTCAAGGCAAGCGCTTCACCTTGGCAGAAATACGGTTAAGGAAAACTTAGAAACTAAAATAATCCTTGATAGGGCGTTGTGGAACGGTCAGAGTGTTTCTGTAGCACATGGTCTTTGAGTTTAATTGTTAGCAGGAGCTGACTGAAGAGGTCTCATTATTGTACTGTAGAGAAAATGGTGCCAAAGAAATGGTCCTTCAGTCAAGATCAAAAATAAAGATTTAAAAATCGTACGTTTCCAAGCTTCTACAGGAGGGACAGAAAACGGCGTATAACCAATGCAAGCTACAAAGGCAGTGCTTGCTGGATAAAAGTTTAGTGAATGCAAGGTTGGAATTGTATTTTTTATGAGTTTTGAAGATCGTTGCAATGAATTTTTTTGGAGGGGGGGTGGGGTGGGGGGTCTGGTTTCCGCTTAATTACATGTGTTACACGCAATAAACATGAAGAGGAGGAAATGACAGTAGGGCTGGACTTCAAACAGGGAAAAAAAAGGCGTAAAAATTGAAGTCAATAAAACGCGGCACACAAAAATGAGTGCGCGGACGTAACGACTTCTGCCACGTATTTCATGAAGTAAAACAAGCACCCCAAGAACCGTACAACTGAATTTCGAAGATTTCAAAGAAAAGCAAGAGTGAGTTCCCGAGTTTAAAGACACCGGCCTTAGACCCGTAATCTTTTTGCGTTTCCAGGGGGGAGCTCCACCTCTGTGCTTCCTCTCTTGCACAGGTGAAGATCTTTGGAATTAAAGGCGCTATGTAAATACGAGTCATTACTACAATTTAGTCATTCTTAATTACTTCAAATCTTATAAAAGAAGCACTCGGGACAAAGAAGTAAAATGTAACCTGCAGATTCGTGACAAGATGAAGCCTGGATTGTCATCGCCCGTATAAACTTTCTGTGTCTCTACACACGAGAAACTGCTCATCACTATAAGCTTCACAAATGCTTTGCACTTCTGACGGAAAGTTGTGGCCCAAGTCCGTCTTTTTCCCGTCTTCTCAATCTCGAGTCAATTCATCACCCATGCGAGCCAAAATATAAAACACACGTATTTAATTGTATGAAGTTTGGACAGTTGCTAATATCATTACTTACTTGGCAGTCTCCCTTCGCGTTTTCTTACTTCACATTAAGTAAGAAATTTAACCAAATGAAAACACAAAAGAGGGAAAAGGTTTGTTCACTCGGATCCCGGACTGAGGCGAGTTGGCTTCAGCGCGGCGCGACTCGTGTGGGGGCAATACAGGGGTTAATTAAGAAAAGGAAAACCAGTTGCCTGTTAAAAACACAAGAACTTCCCAAACCCTTGAACGAGTTAATAAAAACCAGGTACTCTTGTCGTGGTCGGGCTGTGACTGTTGGAGCAAAGGCTCGCATTCACATCCGTTCCGTACTTCAGACAGTCTGAAATACTTTCCTAGCAACATGCTAAAATTCGCATTGTGCGCAGAAGAGGAGGCCAATCTTTCCTTTATCATGTATTAGCCAGCAAAATAAAGCATTCCTCCCATGAATGTGTTGATAAGGGGGAGGGACTTGAACCAGACAGCTCTCAAGAAAACCTTTCATTATTTCATGTTTGAAAGAACAAATCAGAGCTACTGTGTGTGAAAGAATAGATGGTTTGGGATTACTTGATACCTATCGTTTATTTCTTTGATTGTTCTTGGGAATATTTAACAGTATACCTCCTAAGGACTAGCTGGGGAGCATAAGGCATAACACAAAGTAAAGATTTAATTAACAAAACCATACACTTCTCAAATAATTCAAAATGGAAAAAAAACCTTTGGAACAGTGTGGGCCCTTATATTCTGGGGCTCAGATTCAAATCCAGTGATCTTTATTGGCAGGACCGATGAATTACAATGTTGCCAAGCAATAACAATTAGTAACAACATGTACAATTATAATACAGTATTATTAGAGATTTACCGACTTAAAAGACAATACTGTAATTTGGGAGGCTCCCTCTCTGTTCCCGGGGCTGTGACAAGAGATCGTCTTTGAAACCCCTGCGTCTTGTTGAAAAGCTGCCACGCACTCCGCCTGCGGGTCCGGTGTGGGGCCCTCGCACCCATGGAGACCTCACGCTGAGAACGCGGGTACTGCGGCCGAGCAGGGATCCCAGCTCGGCGCTGGACCGGACACGTCGAGCTGCCGGCCGGCCGAGGCACAAGGACCCGCCGCGCGGACAGCGCAGTTTAACCCTCCCGCTCCCGGGTCGACAGATTCACGCGTACCGAGGCCCTGTGCATGCACACTCGCACACATACGACATGTCAGCGCACCCGAACCAGCGCCGAGGTACATCGACAGCTGCACAAAGAAGAATGCGGTAGAGGCGCTTTTCCAAAGAACCAATGATGTGAATAATAATAATAATAATAATAATAATAATAATAATAATAATAATAATAATCCGTCTGTTGTTAGAATGTAGCCCTGTACATAGACATGTGCTTGAACATGCTATGTTCTAGTTCTGTGTTCTAGCACACTGAATATGAGGGGATGAAGTGTTTAATTGGATGTAAAGGCTGAGACGGGGAGGAAAGTCAGCGGGAAGGGAGTTAAAGTGATGGGAGGAAGGAACAGGCAGGTGTGGAGGTATTGTTCTCTTTGATGGGATTATTTGCACTTCTCAGCTGCTGAAACCCAGGTATCATTAAGAGCAGCCATCTAAATTTACAATATATGGATTTCTTCTCCTCTCTCCCTCAGATCTTGTAATTACACTCACTCTGTAATTAGGAGCGCAGGCTGCAGGACCTGGCTGAGCTGTGACTAGTGTTTAGTTTGAAAGCATTTGCAAAGGCAAAAAAAACCACAGAAAACTTCAGCAGGAAACTGCCGAGTTCTTCCTGCGCTTTTTCTGTGGTCTGTCGACCACAACCAGTTGTTGTAGTTTTGTGTTTGCTGCAAACAGTGTTTTTCAGCCCAGAGTGACCTACAAACAGAGAGGCAAGCAGTCATTACGAGAGAGAACCAGATCATTTTAGGGTGGGCAAACAGATAATACAGTACAGAGCGTGCAGGTAATTTTCCAGTGATGTCTTAATTTGAAATTGAAATCATTTTAACTCAATTCTGGCTCCAAAGACAGTACAATAATAAAGATCGTCATGCAACTATTCACAAATGTATCAAATATGATTAGCAATGCTTACAGTACAACAGAACCATAAACCATCAACATATTTAATTCTGAATTGTAAATATTTAAAAATCCAGAATCTCCTGGTGCTATATGGGCTAAGTGGGTCACTGCCTTGGGTCGCACTGGGACAGATTCAGAGTCTGTTTCCCTGCCTTGATTCCACAAGTGATGTAACCTGCACTGCCACACTGACCACTTCTTTTGCCCTTAATACATCTTTCTCTTTATTTTTCCTTTGCTGTGTAGTTTACGACAACAACAACTCCAGCACCTGTATCAGCAATACTAATGGCTTATATTTGTGTCACAATTATTGGATCGCAAAGGATCTCAAATCTGCTTTTGCATATATGAGTAAAAGGACATGTTTAGACCCAATTGGTCCATACCTGAAGCGCAGCACCCACCCGCAAGATGCCAGCAGTGTACACAGCATATAAGGCGAAGTAGGTGATTCACCAGCTGAATTAAGGAGGGAATCGAAGGAGGCCAGCTGTGCAAACTCAGAAATGCGGGGTTAACATCCATGTTGTACTGTAACGATCTTTAATGACCACGCATCTTCTACCACACAGTTTCACCTGTCACCACACTGGGGCATCAGTTCAGAAGAGCGCCACCCACTGGCCCACCCTCTGGTTTTCCTTAGAGGTCTCCCATCCCAGAACTGAGCAGTGCCAGCCTTACTGAGCTCCTGAGATATGGTGAGATCAGGGTGCGCAGTAACTATAATGTCAATCATATGGCATTGACTTAATCCTACAAGTTGCTGCTCTGCTTAATATTATGCTAACTTTTTTTGCATTGATCTATGCCAGTATACTGTGCACTTCTATACTGTAAAAGGCATTTGCGTTGTGAATTGTATGTTGCCTTGGGCAAAAAACTACACCAAAAAACTGCAACTCAGGACTAAGATGTAACTCACCCCATCCTTATTCATAGTCTTTTATTCTTGAGCAGCTACTGTGTGGTAGAAGACGTGGCGAAGCCCACTACATTGAACACTGGATGTGTCATGGCTGACTCCTTGACGATCAGTCAATGGGTTCATGCACCTGTGGGTGAGGGAGAGTCTCCAGAGGTGAAGGCAGGGCACTGAGCAGCGCAGGGTGTGGCCAGGAGGGAGGTAGCTGTGGCCTGTTCCTGAAAGACACTATTAAGACTGACACACATGTCTGCAGCACACACCACAGGGTAATCACCAGCTATCTCCACTGACCTTTTGCCCACAGGTTGCTGAAACTCTGTAATTTAGTTTCCTGTTTAGATCACAATTTGGGTTTTTTACATTTTCTATTTTCCTTGATTCCTCTGCGATTTCTGTGTGTAGTAGGCGCTGAGACAAGACTCAATCAGAATGTGGTTCATGCAAGTAACACTCTGTAACGGAACACCCACATGGAATTCCTGCAGACTGCAGACTGGGGGTTTTAGAAAATCACATTGACTGATTCATTCGTATTCTGTAATCTTTGAAGACCAAAGAGCTACGGCATAAACGTGCAGTGAAGCTAAGCTCTTACTGACTCCTTAAGAAGCGAATCATTTTAGAAAGATTAATTAATTACTTATTTATTTGGCTGAGGCAGTATCTCCCCTGGGATTCCAACCTGCCCCCCTTTCCAGTTGCAAGTCCAGAAATATTTGAGGGTCTTTTAGAATAATCATTTCTAATAAAAGCCAAGCTCGCTCAGATAGTAATTTTTCTTTAAATATAATTTTGCAGTGTTTTTCAGAAAGCTGCACAAGAAAAAAAGATTTTTGACTGAAATTACATTAATTTCTAAGGGGCCTTCAGACTAACATCTAAAGATAATTCAACACAAGCTGCACGAGTAAAGTGGCAAGTAGGAAGCAAATTTAAGGGCGCTGGGGAATTGTACAGCAGATCCAAGTGTGTCCGGTGCATTTCCCATACAGGACTCAAGCTGAGATTGTTGCACTTGTTTCTGAACGCCTGCGAGCCTCCAGTCTCTGTCTCCTCACACTGCTCCAGCATCGTAGCCACCCTGCAAGCCTGGAGATTCCCCTGGCCTCTGAGCCCTCAGCTCTCCTGGCAGCTGCTGAACACTCTGCGATAAAGATCAACAAAAGGGAGAGAGAACGAAACACATGCTAAAGTCAGCATTTACTCATGACCTTCTTTACCAGGGTATGCAGCACTAAGCTGGAGGATTTGCACGAGCTCAACATTAACACCATATGGATGCCTTATTACAAAGTAATGATGGCTAGAACTAGGAGCCCAGAATCACAATCAGTGGACAGTCAGAGCAAGGAATGAACTTAAACCTCACAACCAGTAATCTCTTACCAGGTGATTACAAAGACTTATAAGAGATATACGGAGGGAAGAAAATTGTAGGAGTAGATCTTTCAGTGCTTAACTCCTTCTGTTCTGGTTTTAAAATGAGAAAAATGTTGCATCTTAGGGAGCAGAGGTGAAAGATACTACCAGTGAGCCACAGTGTTTGTGCGTGTTTATTATCACGGCATTTAATTTAATATAGTCTCTGCCTGCTTGTCTGGACAGGTTCGTCTAGCTCATTTTTTAAACAATAGACTGTGCACATATCTATTACAGACATGCAGTTTTCTGTGGAAGCACAGTGAATCACAGCTGTTGGGCTCTGGGTTCCAGACAAGCTCCTTCTGTGTGGAGTCTGTATGTTCTCTTTGGGCCTGTGTGGGTTTTACCCAAGTACTCCAGTTTCCTGCTGCCTTTCAAAGACAAGCTGGCTTGGTTGTGGCGCCTCTAACTTGTCCCTGTGTGGAGAATGCAGCCCCACCTTGTGAAGGAGGCTCCCAGGTGACATAACCCTTCCCCAGATTCTGCTGCTTTCTGCTAATAGATGGATGGAAGAATAGAGCATTGTGTCTTAGCCTTAATAATGATATAAATACAATAGACTGTCATCTGTTAAAGTAAATCCAATTACGTTTGTTTTGAGATGAAAATGAAAATCTACAGCCTATTGATTTCAGATATAGCAAATTAGCTTTGCGTAATCAATGAGAAAATTAATCATTTTTGCGTGACAGGTGTGCTAAAGTGAAGCTAAAGGGAAAAAGTGAAAAACTTAGCTTTTTAAGTAATACATATTATTTAGATTCTGAGCAGTTAAAAGAATTCCACAGTATCTTATTTAATGTATTCTTCCATGATTCCTAGAATTTTGAAGTACATAACACTGAATTTCAAAATGATTGGTTTTGCTTTATTTTAAATTATACCAGAAATGAGTAAATTTATGAGAAAACATTTAAGAAATTATGAAACTATACGTTATGAAATTATGAAACTATAACTACAAGACCAAAGGGATAGTAAACTCTAATACAGCAATGAGTTTAAAACATATGGGCCTTCAAAGGCAGCAATTAAATGCAAACACAGATTAGTAAGCTTATGCAGTTCAGCACAGCAGTAGTGGTGGCTTAGCTTAAAGAGGGCTCGCGTTTCATTTGAATTCTTTTGCTTGAGGTGGGTTCTCTCTGGTAAGCAGCCTGCTGGCTGGTACAGAGCTTCTGTGGTTCAGGTATGCCCTGCAGTTTCCGGTCCTTCAGAGCTCTGGTATGATTGTCAGAGTTTGGTAAACAGCATGGCCATCTGATGCAATCTCATTGTCATCAGATGGAAGAGAATGTCCTTTCAAAACAGAACCACAGCTTTTCCCTTATCCTGTGCTCCTCCTTAAACACTTCTTTGATTGCATATCAGAACCTATATAAGTATTTCAGTTTGGCTTTAAAGACATGCTTTGCAAAACACCAAACCACCATTCGCTCACTGTCATGACAAAGCTGGTAAACCTCACTGCATCTATTATTTTCTTTTTATGATAAGCTATTTATAGCAAAATAATGGAGTATATAACCGCATTATCACAAAGATTGACATGTGAATAAAAAATACAGTTACCAGCACTGCAGCTACAATGCATATGGTCTCAACGCAGTTCTGAGAAGAAAGACAAAAAGCTCCCAGTTTAACGTCAGTAAGACCCAAGACATAACGCTAAGTGTTAATAAAACTGTGTCTTCTGTAGGATGAGCCCAGTATACTAAAAGCTGAGGAGATGTGCAGTGCGTAATGATTTTCAGATCAATGGCTTACAGAGAAGAGTAAAGCAAGACAAGAAAAAAAGTTGAAATTGGAGCAGCTCTGAGGATGAAAGCCAAATGTTTGCTCTACTTTGCTTTCTTTATTAGTTCTAGAGGTATTTCAAACTCCGGGAATTAAAAGTGCAGAATGATTTGCAAATGAATGCTGATGCAGTTGTGAAAATATAACTCTGGGCTCAGTGCGGGCTATTCAGACAAATGGCAGCTTTGTTGGGGAAAAGGGAAGGGAAGTTCTCTGTTAATTTATAACAAACTCACAGCATTTCTACCTTGATGTCAAGGCAACAACACTTTTCAGTTTTAAATGAAATTGCTGTTCTTCTCAAGTAACAGAAACAAGGCCTTCCAAGGTATTTACTTTCCCATTTTAGTCTTTTCTCTGCAGGAGTGGGTCACTGGGCCGAGTCCTGGTCCGGAACTGAGCTCCAATGTTATATGCTCATTAAATTCATTCTCTGTTTTAATTTCTCTTTCAGCAGTTTTTTTTTCCCTCTAATGAATGTATATCCCTGTCTACCACCTACCCTGGCCCTGCCACATCTGAAAGGATCCTATTTCGAAGCTATCACACCACACAGAAAAAGGGCTAGGCCTAGCGTGCCAGAAAAAATGTAATATATCATTTCAATCTGAATAAGAAGACGGCAAAATTAGTTTTTGTGACCAAAGTAAATTAAATGTCTGAAGCTCCTTAAGCTAAGAAAATGTGTCTTCAAGGACATACAGTAAGAAATTATTGTCTCAGCTCAGAATTATTTCACTCTCTGCCTTTGTCTTACCTGAATTAAAAATAAACTGTGGTACCCTTGTTTTTAATCTACAGTACATTGACATGAAGTGTCAACATGTAACAAAATATGATCAGGCCCAAAACAGAACGCTGAGGCACACCAGAAGGAAGGAAGGAGATCATCTAGATGCTGACTGTGCCAGGGAGCATACAGCTATCTGGCAGAGAGACAATTCTTTATCTTTGAAAGGGTATTCCAATAAACAGAAGCCAGTCATGTTTCCAATCTTTCAATGTTTCACATGTTTTACGATTATCTTCATGCCTGTTCCACATTACTCTAAACTGAACAAAATGTGGAGCTCGCAATCGCTCTTCCTGGTCTTTCGCCAGCTCATTATGAGACAGAGAAAGAAGACAAGAGGAGAAGAGTGTTGTCTCCATCGGGGGGTTTCAGTAAATGTGGTATAATTGGACAATCTCTCTAGAACACCAAGCCCTCCCGTGCACTTTGACCTTTTGGTCAGGAGCCTCATGCTTTTCTCAGTTAATTCAGGCATAACAATTGCTTTAAAAAGAGAAACTCGGTGGCTGACCTATGAAAACATCTAATAAAGTAACTGTCGAAAAACCAGAAATAACAGAAGTGGTTTTAAACTCAGTCTTAAATTTTTCTAGACGCAGCTATATAATATGCTATATACACAACACCTGCAGGGACAGCAATAGAACTATACATGTGCAAAAACCTGAAAAATAGAAGAATATTTAGCAGTTTTCAATGCATTTGGCATGACGGATAGCGCTGTGTATTAGGTCCTGGGTTCGATTCTGGACTGGGTTCACGTGCTGTATGGAAGCTGCCTGGTGCCCCTTGTCTGTGTGGGTTTTCTCCATGTGCTGCAGGTTCCTCCCAATGTTCAAAGACACGCTGTGTGGGTTCGTTGGTGTCTCAAGATTGTCCCTGTCTGCCGGGCTCGGCTCTGCCTCTAAGCGACCCTGTATTGGACTAAGCAGTTATTGAAAATGGATGGAGTTTTCACTGCCAACAAAATGGCTTTGGTAACATTTAATGCATTGCACTGTACAACACACTAATAAGCTAGCACTGGTTCAAACCACTAAATTGTTTTGCAGCATGGATCATTATTCAGTAGCCTATGCCTACCATCTTTGCTAATTCTATCCTTTTTCTATCGTGCTGATGGATGCACAGACCCGTTGTGTGCTGAACTGGCATTATTTATTAGATATTCTAATTGTTTTTTTTTCTTCTTCTTCCAAAAGCAGTCTCTGAAAATCAAAGTTCAGATAAAATGTTTAATTCAGCAGGCAATGATTCTAAATGATCTCTGAAAACAAAATGGCCCCATCAGGATTTTATCTTTAATTACTTTGTTCAAAATGTCTTAAAATTCAACTTAAGTAGTGCAGACATACAGTACCAAATAACCTAAAAGCCTTTTCTGATTAACTGAGCCGTCGGTAGGCATCTTGTGAGCTGCACTTTCTGAATCAGTAAATAAGTTACAGGTCTTTTAAGCTGTATTTTTCTTAATTATTATTTTGATTTTTAACAAAGTTTCCTTCCGATTTATATTGACTTTACTTAAAAGCTTCCAGGGAACCAGGCTTCCCTGCCTAGTAAATTACAGCTTATACTAAAGGGAGAAGGAGTGTTCTGAACAGCTGTGTAAAGGTTCGCTCTAGTCAAACTATTGTAATCTGTATTAACCACATTGCAGAGAGTGCAAGAGGTCAAAGTCTTTAAGTGCCTGTTGGGATCAGCGCTTGTGAATTACATGCTATCGCTCTGAAATGTTTAGATAATTGTACAGCTATAGTGGCACTGCCTGTTGTACAAGTAAAATGATATGTTTATGTTGCATTAACGTTTTGATTTGAAGGCAAATGCACAATAAATTTGAAAAGCTTTTATCGAAAAGGAAAAAAAAAAGGGGTGGGGAGGGGGGGACTTTGCCTTCCAGGCAGTGTCTAGCTGCCAAAACGAGGTCTGTATCTTCCAGCCACATGCACTCCATCTTCATGGATGAACACAAATTACAGATGTACACAGTACTACAGAATCAGCACAGGGGCTTGTCTTAAATAAAGACTGCCTTTAATCCCATCAGCTGTTTGCAGGTTAGTCACCGATTCTGTATATGAAGACATGGCTTCTCATCAAGTTTATCTCGCGTTCCTAGCGAGGCTTTTAAGGAGAAGGATGGGGTCTCTTGGTGACTCTGCGTCCCCATAACCTGCTGGTCCCTACTGTCTAAATCAATCCAGCCCTCAACAGGGTGAAGCAGAGACACTGCAGAAATAAAGTGCTCAAAGCACATTACATACAAAATAAATTATAAGTTTTTAAAAATGAACACAAAGTGTTAATAGACTTTGTATTCTCAGCAGCTTGAATGTTTTTAGGCAGTGGGCCTTTTTATTACAAGCTTTCTTTGTGGAGATGTTCCCAGCGACATCACCGTTTACTTAGGGATTCTGTTCCTTTGAAGTATTTATCATAGACAAACACACATTTTCATTAGTTGATCCTCAGACTGACTGAAACTGACCTTACTAAGTCCTACAGCAGGTTTACCACCTACTTGCAGTTAAAGGCTATCGGAAAAAAAGGACTTAAAAGACACGGCAGATGGATGTTTTGTATAGATCACGAAGGCCAGAATCTAAAGTCGGACAGCAGAAAAGTCAGTGGATCCCTCTTCCGTCGAGAAACATCGGAAGTGCCTGTCATCTCGTCCACACGCGACTTCAGACATGTGATGAATGCGCCTGAGCCCGTTTCCCAGCGAGGCTGACATTATTAATACAATATAAAATGTGATAAAATGCTGCGCTTCACTCTCGGGGCTAATATTCCATGATTTATTTGCGTGCCCATGAAAAGTAAGCATGCCATTAAAAGCACAGGTGTTTGAAGCATTTGCTGTCTTCAGAGCCTGATCAATAATACAGCATACGTTGTTGTTTCACATCAATCCAGCTGATATCCATTAAAACCAAACGTCCGCGAGTCGACGAGAAATGTATTTATTTTTGACACGGTGCATCTAATCGCACTGTATTTACAATTTAGTTACATGTTGTTACACATAAATCAAGACGTTATTGTGGAAAACGTTATACGCAGGGAAGGCCTTCTCGAGATAAAATCTGCAGATTAGGAACCATGAAAACATATATTTTAGGAAAAGGGTCACTTTTACGCTGGATTTAGGAAACGCAATTTTAAAGACACGCATTTAATAATATTTTATTACCCGGGAATCCTGATCGCTTTGATCCTAGAGGCATTCCCTGAAGTGCTCGAGTAGTGTTTCTGTACCTTAAACAGAAAGAGAAGATGACCTAGATGATACAGTGGCTTCAAAACAACAACAACGAGTGAATCTTAATCATACCATGTAAGTAATAAAGGCAAGTGCAGGGCCAATAATAAGACACAGATGTTATTGAAATCTGCTGTGAGTCTCAAAATCCCCACTCCTCCCGCCCCCCGGAGACAGGGCTAATTAAATGCATCCTTTACACTGCAAAAAAAAAAGGAGAGGAAAAAATCATTTCCAAATCAATACTCAGCGTTTTGCGCAACAAGTTCATCCTAGAGAAATTATCATTGCTGATGAAGAATTACACGTCACGCCGGCTCGAAGACAACCGCCGCGATACATAAATAAAACCCTGGGCAGAGTTTGCGGAGATCCCAGCAACCAGCGATTTTCTCCTTGATTTATAGCGCTGCTCGCGGTTTTCTCTGGGATACGCACAGTAACGCACAAACCGCAGCGCAATTGTACACTTGTTCGAGTTATGATTTATGGTCACAGCGTGCAGATCCGTGCCAGTGCTGCCGTGCTGTCTGTGCAGGTGGGACAGGTACGAAGTTCTCTCGGGGCCGGACCTCGCTGCGGAATAGCGGGAGTCACTTGCTCCGGAAGTTTGTCTTGGGGACGCGGTGCATTTTTATATACATCCGATCGACAGAGCAGAATAGGAAATCCATCGAAATCAAGGAAATAATGCAATTAATACAGCCTTGGCCTGTATTGGACAAAGTGGTTAGAAAATGGATGGAGGGAAACAGTCTTGGTCAGTCAATCACATGGGCTATCCACACTGTAACAGCTGTGCCTGAATACTGGGAGCTGATTTTGATATTAAATGGATGGGTTTTTTTTTTTTACCAATGTAGCGTAAAACAGACTGTTTTTCTATTCACCTAAGGTAGGCCAGTGTTAACCAGCGATGGCTTCCCATGCAAAAATGTGAAGAAACGTCACATTGTAAGGCATCTACTGATCCGCAATTTGAGGAACGTTGGGGGGGAAATCTTTGCTCTTGTTAAAAGTAAAAAAAGAAACAAGTCGAAAACACCCATTGTAAGGATTTTGAAGACGTTATCAGGGCTGTCCCAGGAGGCCGGCTTGTCTGTGGGTTTTCATTCCAGCTCAGCTCTTCATGCGCTAAACCAGCTGGTTACTGGTTTAACCAGGAAGATTTAGCAGGCTCTCCCAGCTGTTCTGGTGCTGCTGCTGATAAGAGACCTGGAAACCCAGCAGACACACCAGCCCCCCATGAGCAGGAGGAGACAGCCCTGGCTTCACCTGTCTGTCTCTTGTCTCCTCTGTGGGAGCTGTGACTGCTGTCTGTTTGCGTGCTTCACTTAAAGAGTACAGCTGAATGGGCGTGCTTGTAAATGCCAAACAAGGAAGTCTCAGTGATGCACAAGAGAATAAAACAACCTAATTCCGAACACTACACTCATATTCAATGGGTTTAGTAACCACTGAACACTCATATTCACCTGTAATGGGAAAACATTTCACTAAACACAAGTTGCCGTCAAGCATATAACTTCTGGGAATTTTTCAATGCTTGCTTCAGTAGATGAGTCATTTCGAAATGAATTTAAACAAGTAAGAAAACTAGAGACCTTCCGTCTCATTTCTGTGCCCACCCTTCAGTCTATTTCTGGTGAAGTTATGCACAGCCTAGACTGGGGTTAAGACTGATGGAAGGGAACACACTCCAGTCTTTATCAAAAGCAACGATTTGCATTTGGGGTAGTCGTGCACAGAATGACTGCCGAGTTTTGGAAGGTCTAGCAAGGCATATTAATAGGTGGGAAAAATGTATTCTTTATTTGGGCTGCACAATGCAAAATTAAGCTGACAAGAGGTATATTTTCGTGACTTAATGGGAAACCCAGTTTTCTATACAACTGCAATGAAAATGAACTATTAATCTGTTTCCCAAAGGAATTCGGCAAGCCAGAGCCAGAGTTGACAGCCGCAATGCGATGGTTGTTGTGTGGTCAACAAACAATTTTCCTGGGCTTCACTGCTTTTCAAAAGCTGATTCTTTCACCCTGATCATGTGAAAAATGTAGTTGTCAAAGGTTCCTTTCTTTTCTTCCCTCACAAAGATGTCAGACGCAGAGTGTTAGAATTTCCAAATGTGTTAATCCGCGGAAGTGTGAAGCTGGAACGTAAACAGACCCCTCCTTCTCCGCAGAGCGATCCGTGTTTCTCCCCCTTTACAATTTCTTTTTCTCTGCTCTGTCGTGACGCTTTCACCCTTTTTTTCTTCTTTCCAGTGAGAGAATGTGTCAATTTGCCACATATTAAAATGGAAACTGAATGTAATTTGGGTTGGTTTTTTTATTCCCTTGCACGGCATTCTGGCTCTCGTTGCATCTGACCTCTGTAATCTGGGAAACCACCCTGGAATTCGCTTCCTGGTGAAGACGGTGGAAACAGGGGGAAGAAGAATTTAGGTGCACAAACGGAGTGCAATGGTGTACACGTGAAATCGAACAGCCCTTTGCTCCTTTGATTTTGCTTAGCCGTGGAGCTGAACACTGAAAATGCATGGGAAAGGATTATATTAGAAAACTCATCTGATTGCCCAGTTCTAATGAGAAACTTGAAGACAACCCTTACTGCTTGGAATTAGTTTAAAACGGGTAAAGACAAAATAACTGTACGCCTTTGTAGTGTGCTCTCACGAGGCACCAGTTCTGTAGGGGTTTGGGCATTTACTGGGACAATTATTAATTGTGGCAGTAAATCACAAAATTGATTCTTTTAATGGCCTTAGAATCCAACCATGCGATATAACTCAAACAACGCACACACACAGGTACTAATACACGAGGATACATTTATTAATACATAGAATATGCATGTAAACCTAACAGATCTTATCATGAGGGTTATCAGAATACAAAAGATATATATTCATTCAGTTACGAAGAGTCACATATATCAAGAGGACATACGTTCAGTATATCATTCATTTAGACCGTTTCGTAAATGAACTTGGTTATAACTTCTACATTAGATACTCAAAACAATTACATAACTCTTAGGAATTAAATTGATATCAATTGGTTGGGATAACCACGACGAGAAATGTATTTATTGGGATTGGGATTGAATTCTCGAGCTGTAATGCAGTGAAGTTGAATACTCATCCAATCTCTGGGGATTCAGATCTCCTGTGGGCACAAAGAAACAGTTGCAGGCTTGTTGCTGTCCAATCCGCGCTCTCTGGCTCCGTGCCAGGCTGTGCTGTGCAGCTTGCGACGGTGCGCTGCTGATGCTTTGGCTGAAACTAGCAAGAGTTTGTGCACAGGAGAAAAGATGACTGTGGGTCCCAGCAGGTCAGGAAGAGGACCGGTTCGTATCCGATGAAGCGCTAGTTCTGAATAGTGATTCAGCTGTCCACAGTTCCGACCTGTTCGAGGCTTGCTGCTGGTGCTAACCTCGGGTGGATCCTCTGGTTACTCGTGGCAACCTCCGCTCTCGACTCTTAGAACAAAGGAAAGTTCTGGCACTCGGACACACTGGCTGTTACGTGGTTGTCCGGGCTGAGTCTCAGGATGGTCAGGAGGCGGGCTGCGAGAATGTCCTGCCCTTGGGAGCCTTTCTGCTCCTGGGCCGTCCTGGCCTGGAATTGTTTCGCACCCCTGGAATTCTCCTCCGAATTCTCTTTCAGAATTCTCTGTGTTGCCTGTTTTTACCTGGAGGAACTTCAGCTCATTCATTGGCTGAAAGTTTCATGGGCATCAGAGACCCACGTGGGTTACTCGGCCCTACCAGTTCCTGATTGGCTGATGATGAGTAACCATGCCCTCTGACCTTGGGGTTGTAAACCACTTGGATGAGGCTCTCCCTTGGAATCTTGCAGACTTTTAGGTGCCAATGGTCATGCCAATGGATGACCATTGATCATGATAGCCAGGCTTAGCTAAGTGCATCCCCATTTGGGAGCTGTCCCTTATCAAAAGTAAACAGCTTAAATCAGCCTGCATGAATAGCTTCTCTGTGGCTGCACCACAGAGATGAAGAGAGAGATGGGGCCTCATTTGGGAAAGCACAGCAACACTTAATTCTGTCTTATTAACAAGCATTGCCGCTACACCTTATTTCCCAAATCTTGTTCCTTTCTGGGAAGAAACTGGCTAGGCAGAAGATGCTATTCTAAAGGAGACTCAATTCTCAATCCAACACAATTCCAGGAGCTGTTCATCTCATGAGAGGTTCAGGTGCCATGATTGTGCACATGTCTCCTTTCTGCAGGGAAAGAATTGTTTTGCTGCGGATAAAGTTCAATTAGACGACAGATCCTGAGATACTGCAATCCATGTGTAGTCTCCTGTATAGGAAGTCTGTTCTACCCAGTTAAAACGATTCCCTCATATCGATCATAAAATATTCATCAAAAAATCCACATTGATTAGCTGGCAATAAGATTTTTGAAGTATGTTTCTAATGTAGGTTCAGATACATGAGTGATAAAATGTGATAAATGAGTTCTGAAAGTAGCTTGAACTGTTTCCTTTTGGGGTTTTTGAAGCAGACAAGGTGCATTAATTGCATTTTTGATCGCAGTTCTGAATGAGAGCAGAAAGGAAAGCAGATGTACGCCGACAGTTAAAATCCATAAAACACTTCATTTGATCCGTGAGAAGCTGAAGTAAAAATGTCAGTTCACACATGCACTCTGACATCTCTGCTAAAGCTGGGAGTACCGGAGAGGCCTACACCCTGCAGACAGCCATCCATTCACCCACCTATTTTCTAACAACCTCACCCAACACAGGGTCACGGGGGAGCAGGGGACTATCCCAGCAAGCCACACATGGCAGGAACTCTGCCGAGGGGAGTTTTAAAGCCAGTCCACGAAGACTGAGCACATATCACCATTCATACTCATTCTGTGGACTCGAGGAGGTAAAAGGAACACTTTTGGCCACTCGGTTTATAAACTATTACACACTTTGACCCCCGCCAGGAATGAAAATAATGGCAGAACTAGCGCTTCTGACACATATAAGGGTTTCTTTTTTGTTAATGTTAACTGACAGTTAAGAGGACAAAAAACAACAAAGCTAAGCATCTCCAGAGAAGAGATGAAAGAGGAATGATCTAGCGTCACTCTAAGACATCCGTGCACAGCCTCATATTCAGACTTAAACCTCCAAGCTGCCCCCCTTCACCTACAGCTCTGACACCCTCAGACCTGTCACTGCCTGGACATCATTGACACTGCTGAAACTGATTGATGAGCCCACCTTTCATAATTACCTCAGAGAGACCTGACACCATCGAATAATTAAGATTTAGAGGTTACATTATTGGTAAGAGCAAGAAGTACGTGGCTGGGTACGACATACATAGTTTGAAAATCCAATACAAGGGAATAAGCCTTTGCATTTCATTTTAAATTGCACATTCAGATGGTGTGCATTTTTTGAAATTCTGTTTCACTGTTATACAAGAGGCACTTATTACATTCCGTATCAAATTTCAGAGTCAAATTTCATGCCACAGTCCATGATAAAGCAGTAATCGAAATTCGTATCTATTTGTATATTTCTGCTGACTCTGTTTGATTCAATTAGTTTTGTAACAGCGTATTTTTACATTGAGAACTACAATTACACCACTACACCAGTGATGACCGTTTGTATAATGTGTCTATCATACCCAGGTGCAAAAACGTGTAGTTTTGTTTTTGCAAGGATTGGGGAAATTCGAAATTGATCAACACAAAAAAAGCAATTCTTCTCTGGAGTCACGGAACTCCAGAAGCTGCTGTTTCTCAGGTTCACAGTGGGTCCTTTGGAAAAAAGGCAAATGGAAAAACGACACCCACGCTCATGGTATCAGGGCAGTGGTTCTAGCCATGCCTGGCTCTGATGGCGGCCTGCTCTGAGCTGCCAGGATGCTCGATCGAGCGTCAAGGTGAATATGTTCATCTGCTCCTGCCTGAACTTTCATTGCTCACTCAAGTCCCCTGTAATCTTGAAAGCATCTCAGTTTGCTGAAGATCTGCCGATTTCTGAAGTTAGAGACATCAAAAATGTACCTGACCTGACACTAGCTGCTTGACTCAGGCATCACTTCAGGGGCCCTGTCATCTCTATAAAAACATGGCGAGAACAACAAACAAGAAAAAGAGCCCGGGTATTGGAAACAGGAGGGGAAAAGCCCATGTGACAGAAAATTAGGAGAGGGGTTGTACAGTGGATCATTGCAAATAGAAGTCAGGGACGTAGTCAGATTTGTCTTTTGTATACTTGGGAACATTAAATTTGTGTGTGGAAAGTTTCTGTTCCACACACTGAGAGGCATGGCACATGGCACAAAGCTTGCTGAGGCAGTTTGACAATCAGATACACGAAACAGCTCACAGTGCAGTAAGATTAACCGCAGTGATGTTTTCTTCCAGTAAATTCTCTTCAAATTGTGTCCCGTGACAAATCAGGTCAGGAACCTGTCGTTACAAGCTGGCAAATGCAGCTGGAATTTGAAGCACACCAGAAGCAAAACAAACAACAAGAAAGTGGAGGGCTGGTCTCTGCTCTTAGCAAAACATCCGATTTTGATGCGAGTGTGATGGCGATTCTAGGGCTTCCCCTCTGCCAGTGCTGGTTTCCAGGCCCATCCTTCCCTGCATGTGTTCAGCAGATGCGGAGAGAGCCGGGAAGCCCAGACACAGGCTGCTCTCTGTTTCCCGACCAATTACAGCGACATGACTGATACAGCCTCCCCGATTTCCGGGGAAAATAAATTCAGCAGCCGTGCTCCGGTAATGGTCTTGTTTTTGGTAGCTGAGAAGAGCTCTTCCTCACCAATACTGAAAGTTTGACCCATGAAAGAATAAATGCCACACTCTGTTCAAGCTAAATAAACTGCAGGAGTTCGGCCTCCAAACATGAGGCCTACATATGTACAGACAGGCGAGGTCAGAGCCTGCCATTCAGCTGTTAGTGGCGGTTTAAGCTCTTGTTTATTTCTTGCTTGAGAGTTTTACCATGTATTGCAGCAGAAACTTTTGTATTTTCTCAACTTCTCAAAATTCGATGACATGATTGGTAGGGTCTGTAAAAAGTCCTGATAGAGGTTAACTGCTCGACAAAAAGATGTCAAGCCTTCCTGTTTGCATTCCTGTAATCTGCTTCATTGTAGCTGACTACTGGGTGTCTGTTGAGCAGCAAGAACAAGATCTCTGTATTTATCGATGCAAGAATTCAAACAGTCCTCTGACGCCACATTCCCAAATAGGCATTTTCAAATTCATTTCCAGCACATATGAAGCTTAATTTAAACAAAGGTTATGTCACTAAAAAGTATTTGCACACATAATTAAAGCTTCATTTGAATATTGTAGAGTTTGGAAAACAATTATCTAAGAATCACAGAGAATATTCAAAATATTTCCAAACTTTTTACTTAAACTGACAGAACTGTATAGAATTTATTTTAAACATAGTTTACTAGGATTACTTTGTAAAAATATTTAGAACAATAACCCAACCGACAACTGGTAAAATACATTACAACCCCTGCTTATACTCTAAATATATCTAACTGCTAATTCTTATACATTCACTTGAGATTTAATTAATGCAGGATGTGAGTTTTACACTCCAGCACAACATCTTCTATTTTGATCTATTAAAACTAAGTATCTAATTTCATTAGATTTTTCCACACATTAAAACAACTCTTGCCAGGATCCTATCTATTTGCATATTCTTATTCAGACCTACAAGTTTTTTTACCATTATATTTTCAGAAGGTAGTTTTGGTCAAAGCAAACTATGCATTTTGTGGCTGAACTCTGCTTTCTCCTGGCCTGAGAATCTTTTTGGGTGCAGGGATATTTTTTATGCACCTTAGGGCAACCTTGTTGTGAAAGGAGCTATATAAAAATAGATTGAATTGAATACTTTTGGCCAGATGATGCCACATTCCAGAAGCTGTTCCCTTCGGCAAAAATCAAGTTATTTGACAACATATAGAAGACTTGCACCACTTCATTCAAGCCATTAACATTGTGTTTTGCGCTTGTGAATGTGTGCATGTGTAAAGGGTAAACTATAGCTATTGTATAACCTGAAATAAGCTATCCTCTCCCATCCTCCCTTCCTGAGAACACACCATGAGAATGAGATGTGACTCACCCAGAAATATGCTGAATGGAAGGTTCCAGCTGGACCCTCAAGGCAGACTGCAGCTCAGGGCAGAGAAGTCTTCTCCTCAGGTGAAGAGATGCTGGATGTATTCTCTAGCTTCCTGCAAAGCTGACATTTGCTTCTGTAGTACCTGTGAACACAGCATACAGCACGATCGCACTGGTATCTTCAAGTTTCATCCCAGTTCTAACATACTCAGTCATGATTACAACACTGCCAAAAAAGATCCATGTTTTTGTTGACGATTTCTGGATGCCATTATTGATGTGCTTCTGTCACAATTTTGAACTCCTCCCTGACAAACCTTAACCAGAGGATACCCACTAAGGCTTACTGAAAAAGAAGAAAAGACAGAATAAGGTTTGTGTGTGGTCTTTTCCTGAAAAAGGGGAAATCAAAAATTATCCACTGCCATCCAAAAACAAAAAAATTGAAAGAAAAATGACCCGTGGGGTGGGGGGAAGTCAGCATTAAGCATGCTTCGCTACGTCTGTTCTTAAACAGGGTTGGAGGCACTCCCCTCCTTTACACTTCCCAGCAGGGCTAGAGGTGAACCTCTGAACAAAAAAACAAAACAAAAACACATCTCTCCGGCCAGGGTGGGTATGAAATATGAAGGCCGTACAATTGTCTGCGCTCAGCGCGTCAGAATAACGTTGGTTTAAATTATGGACAGTTTTGAATAGTGTCACTTCTCCACAGATGGCTGTTCACACAAGAATCCGCAGGCCTGCATAATTGTATCACTAATAAGCAGTAAGGCAATTAGTTGTATAAGTGTGCTATAATCAGTGGGACAGAAGAGATGACGAAGGAAACACTGAAAGAAGGGTAGAGGGGACAAAGAATGCCTTTCTTTCAATTCACACTCTTGACAGGCATAATTAGATATACATAATTGAAAATTCCGCAGTAGGAGAGCACAACTTACTTACACAAATGAATTTTAGTTGTGTTGCTTATGGAGTATAATTGTTTTCAATCCCCCCCCCCCCCAACACACACACACACAAACACAGACACACACACAAACACCCCTTCTTGTTCAGTCACTCATCTTCTTTTCCTTAAACTAAGAAAACAAATCAGCACTCTTCTGGTGCACTTACTGTATGACCTGGAGACTGTTTGCTCATGACCGTCATGTCAGATCAGCAGTCTCGGGGAAATCGGTCCAAAACAGGACACGCACAATTGTCTTGTAGCTGTCTTACTCCACCGACCCCACCCCCTCTCTCAGTCCCTTTCTTCTTTCGTTCTTTTCTCTTTCCCCGAGCAAAGAGAGTAGTTGCCAAATTTCAAACAACTCAAGCTGAGATACACTTCCATGCATCAATGCAAAGTAATTCATTTGCTGTAATGTGCTTTTCGTCTATTGTTCTTTTAATTCGGAATGTTTGAACTAAAAAAAATATTAGCGGAGAAGACCTAGCGATTATCTCTTTTTTGCCAGAGCGATTTAGTACGTTCCTGTCAGTGCAGGAGGAGGCAAAAATGTTTTAATTCCTGTACTTTGGGACCTTGAGCCACAGCTTCAGAAAGCTGCCTGCTGTAACAGAATTGGCCCTTTAGAATAACTTCAAAGATACAAGCTGGTCTCCATAAGTTAACCCCTACCGTTGATAAGGGCACTTGCTATCACATATGGCTCCTCACATCAATCACCAATAAACCAGTTAATTTATGGTGTTTGTTATTCTATAGAATTTGAAATCTGAAAACTCTGACGCACAAAGTACAAAACTTTGTATGAACTGAGTAAACTCTGCTCTGTGGAAGTTTCAAACTCGATGAGCAAGAGAAGAAGGAGTTAAGCTGACATGCCTCACGACAGTTATAAACTCTTGAAACTATTGTTATTACAACATTGTGTTGTGTCTTTTACCCCTTCCTACATAAAGTAAGATCGGAAAGACAAAAATAAAGCAAATATTTCACAGTCGTCCTCACCACCCAACCCCCCCCCCCCCATAAAAAAGGAACAAAGACAAACGATGAAGTCAGGAGGATCCATACAGGGGTTTCGGTTATGAGGAAAAAAATAGAAGAAAGAAGAAGAAAAAAACTTGCGAAGGGCAAGGTCATGACTGGCAGTTGATTTGAAGAGTTTCTAAGGCTTTACAATAGAACATTACATCACCAGGCATTGAAGAGGGTGAGGGAGAGGGAGGCAGGGAGAGAGAGCTCTTTAAAAAAAGCAGGCCGCTTACCAAGAGCCGTAATTAAATTTGTGCTAAACATGCCCAAGTGCTTATGCATTTGTAGAATCACTGCACGGAATAATTTTCGTCTGAATTAATCAGCTCTGCTTCATGGGGGCTCTCCTGTGCCCTCCATTCCTTCACCACTCCAGATTATTCCAGTTCCTCGGCTATTTTTTTCTTTGTAATCGCTGAATGCCCTGTGCTTGTGTACAGGACATTTTTTCTGAGATGCATCCTCATACAGAACTTGATGTTCCTGTATGTTTTGGCTGTAAAAAAAGGAAAACCCATGCACACAATGTTGACTATGAAAAATGTTTTTTTTTATGCACTGACAAGAAGAAACCATCAGTGCCCTGTTGTGGGAATGGATTAAAGAAAGCAACCAAAGAAAGAATGCAATTAAGTAAGTTATGTACAGAATGAATTTAAGAAATGCTTGGGAAAAACAGTATGACCCTTTTCTGTCATAGTGTTGATCTTCTTTATCACAGAAAAGAACAGGCTGACTTGTGAATCCAGAAAAGCAAAAGGCTGCTTTGGAAACAATTGATTTTGTCTCCTGCTCTAATTATATGCAGAAAAAATGGAAACAAAGTGGCAGCAATATTTGGAATGTTGCATTTGTTGCAAGACATTTTTTTAAACATTAAATATGTTCATGTTTCAGCATAATTTATTTAATACTGAGTACCAATCATATTACATATTATTGTAGACAGTTTAAAAAAAACACTGTTTTTCCCTGTTTAAATCTAGTATCAGAAAGCTAGAATTTCACAGAGAAAGCATGCAAGCTTCCGACATGACATGACATGATTCAGCTATTTTAGAAACATATCGCAGACAAGGAAAAGAATAAAAACCAGTACTGGTATTTGAGGACTGGTAATTGGTCGTCAGGAAATACCAACAAGTATTTAATGAATTTCTGAGTGGCGACTGCGATCTGGTAGTGATAAATTCTCCGGTCCCACGATCACTGAGGAGATGATCAGCTCCTAGCTGCTCTTTTTAACCAGGCAAACTTAATGAGTCTCACCATCCTCAGAGGAGCTGTCTCGATAAGGAGTTTTTCTCTTTCGCTGGTACGCACTTCAATTAAGCATTAGCAATTACAACATAATTACACTGCATCATGTTGCCAAAATAAGGCCCTTCTTCCATCTGTTTTTTACATAAGAGCATGAGAACAGTTACAAATGAGAGGAGGCTATTCTGCCAATCTGGCCTATTTGGTCATCAATTGAGTAGTTGATCCAAGGGTTTAATGCAGAACATTTTTGAAAGAGGCCAGGTTATAAGCTTCAGCAAGTTTCATGCACCCACTACTCTTTGGGCAAAGAAGTGCTTCCAATTCCCACTTTTACATGCACGTCCACATCGTTTCCTCTTGTGCCCCCTGGTTAGTGTTTCTGTGTTCATTCTGAAGAAATCAGTTTGGTTACCTTTGAAGATTTTGAGTGCTTGTTATCAGGTCCTCTCATAGTCTTCTCCGTACAGGATTGGAAAAGTTGATGTCCTTCATCCTGTCAGTGTGGGACATTCCCTTGAGCTCTGGAATGTATCTGGTGGCTCTTCTCTGCACTTATTCCACAGCAGCAACATCTTTACTATAACACGGTGACCACAATTGCATACAATATTCTTAAATGAGGCCATACTAGGCTACACAGTTCTGAAATATTAGTCGTTGCTTTAAACTCTCCTCTTTTAACTATATAAGCGAACATTTTCTACCTTTGCACTTGATCCCGCACATTGTCTAGAAGATGTAAGTGATATCTCAGCATCAACACCTACTGTGAATCTTTTTCGTTAGCAGCCTCTTTAAGCTCAGTGTTTCCCACTTTGTATTTATAGCTTATATGTCTTACTTCCTGTAGGCAAAAACTTGCATTGTCTACATTTAAACTTGCTTTCAGCATAAAAGCGTCATCTGCCAGGTTTTAAAATTCACCTAAATCTTTTTTTAATGTATTTTGCTGCTTCAACAATGTTTGCCAACCCTCCTAATTTGGTATTATCTGTAAATCTGACCAGTTTCTTAACTACATCAGAATACAGGTCTTGACCTTTATGTTAACTTTTGTGACTAACACCCCTGCCCACCCTGTCTTCAAGTGTAAATACCTTCTCCACTGTCCAAGTGAGTTGTTTTTTTTCAGTCCGTAAAATACTAAAAATAAAACAGCCTGTTAATCATTTTGTCCTGATCTCAGAAAGATCAAGCGTTTTGGATTTTAACATACTAAAAGCTGTAAATGTCACAAATGACAATGTTAAGTTCTCCATCCAGTTCAACATATACTGTACATAGATAAATACACACTATATTATATAGTTATATAACTTACTAGTAGTTCTTATATTATTCTATTCTCTATGCAATATGTGCTCATGTTAATCTTAAATTCCGTTTCTGTGTGTCAGGCCTTATTAACAACGAGGGCATGCAGCAGGTGACCACAAGCATGTGGAGAATTCTCCTCCGCTGGGCTCCGGATCCCTCAAAACAGGACCCACTGCCAGTCCAGCCTGACGGCATGCTCTTCCATTAAATAATCTACCAGGAAGGTTAATAAACTGCTCAAAGTAGGACAAAGGGGTCTGTCATAAACATTTTTACCCACAAAAGAGAAAGGAGTGCCAAGCGAAGGCATCTGAGTTCTAGGCAGGAAAGGTTAGGGGGGGCTGAACGCCTGGAGCCAGCTTCCCACCCTCCACTGGTCAGGCTCCCCCTTTCCTCTTCTTTTTCAAATCGAAATTTTAAAAAATACAAATAACGACTAAAGTTTACATAACGACGAGCAATCTTTTTTTTTCTGGGTTTTCATGGAAAACAGCATGACCTTGGATATTGAATGTTTGAACACAGGTATTTTAATGAAAGCCTTGATCTGGACAAATAGTGAGTCAGGGGAGGGAGGGTGGTATCAAACAGGACAACAATGCGTTCTCTTTTTGAACCAGAAGTAAAAGATCCTACCGGATGCACCAAATTCTCAGGATGACATCTTCACAGGACAAACTCTTAGCTCAGTTCTGGCTTTTTGTCCTTAGAATTGGTTCAGAACTTTTCAGGACAGAATAATATGCAATATGTAAAACAAGAACTGATGTAACCTTTAAGCGAGGCTAATGTGCCTCAGCAGAAATTCATGCTTCTCATTTTATAGGAGTATATACTGCTATCCCCTCACTTTTGAGAGTCATGCAGCTTTGGGATATTCCTCTAATGTTATGATCTCTCAACTTCTCAGGTCGAATTTCCATGAATTTCCAAATTTACAATTTGTAAATGAATATGAATTCATGCTTTAGTACTGCTTACACAGTTTCACTGTAGCTCTGTCTCTCTCCACTTCTCTCCCATGTTCACCGGAAAAGTTAAATTCTCTGTGCTGACCTGCTAAGTCTCAGCCTTACCGGTACCAGCAGGGGTTATTTAATTTGTTGAAAGTCCAACATTTGTTTTAGGAGCTATAAAGTTTGGGATTATCGCTGCAGCTTGTAAAGTCTGTTACAGTGCTTGAGGAACGCAGGAGTGAGCTGTGTGAATTTACCTGCACAGTCCTCATATGTCAGAATGCAAGTGTTTGCGCAGTTTGGATCCTGACCAATTTGTGGAAAAACATAATCAATCACAATGGGGGATGGTGATAGAGACTAGAATCTGGTTAACAAATAATAATTCCTTCATAGGACCATTAAATAATCAAATTTGTTCCATTGCAAACTTACAAAAATAAACTATTCTTAAGAACATTGAGTATTGAGGTAATATATTATTATTATATACAGCTCAGTTCAAACATATGGAGGCCTGACTGACTATTTTTACTATGAAAAAAAAACTTTGGGTAGCAATTTAAGCTTAATTATTCAGATACAAGGGACAAGGACATGAGATTGAACCTTTCTGAGTTCAAAGACTAGCAATAGTTCCCACAGTTATGCTGAGAAGCTATCAATGAAACTTTCTTTTTTTTCTTTACTGCTTGTTGAGAAATGAGATTGTATTTCATTAGGTTTCAACCAGATTTGCATATTTTACACCCCTTTACATGGACTGGATATTGAAGACTGAAGAAAGGGATTATAGTCCTGGCCCCAGCGCCTGTGTGACAAACTGTGTTTGTCCTGCAAATAGGCCCAGCTCTGCTCCAGCCAGTGGTCATTCTTCCTGCAAAATCTGCTTATAGATTATATTCACCGTGTGGCCTGAGACAGGTCAAAAGGTCACACCCTATGTGTGGAATTCTGGGAATGATCATCTTGACGGCCCTCAAAGCAGAATCTATCATAATTAATGCACCAGCCTGCTTCTGTCAGCTGACTGCAGAAACAGGATGGAATAAAAGGACCCTTTTATAACCCCCTTTGAAAGGAGATCAAATCCATCATTTTATCTAATAATTGGGCTGAATTAGGTAAAGGCAAAGGAGGTCAGGGGTCAGTGCGCTACTTGGTGTGAGCTTGAAAAATCCAATATTTGCTTTCACAATGAAGGTTTTATAAAATTTATTTTATGATTGTTGGAATGATTAAAGGGGTGGAAGGTGCCTCTAATTTCTTTTAGATGTTCAGTTTGTCCTAATGAAAACAGGTTGAGCAGTCATCCCAGCTGGACCCATCCAGCTGCAGTGAACTCTGTTATAGTGGGCAGTTTCTGAAGAAAAGGAAGAAAGGCTTTTAAAATTTGCACTTGTTTTAGAAATATGTGTTATATGTGTGGAGAGGGAGTCAGAAAAAACCACGGAAAGAGATCACAGGACAGAAATTCAAAAAGTACTCAGAATTTCTTTCAGGCTGAATCTCTGCTCTCGTCTGTCTGTCAGCATGGTGACTGGTGCCAACCTGCTCAAGCTTGCCTGACCCATGGTGGCTCAGTGCACACACTGCAGTCTCCCCTTGCAAACAACCTATGAGCACCAAGGAGGACCTGATACACTCTTTGTATTCAGAGTCTGGTTCTCTTGCAAGTAGATGAGGAGCCTCTTCCACTCTTACTGGGACATCTTTGTGCAAATATATGACATGTAGAGAAACAGTTTCCCAGATCATCAATTAAAACTTCAACCTGACATGTTGGATATCTTTTGGGAAAAATATCCGTCCATATGATACATTAAAACAGACAAGACTGCATTCCCTTTCTGTTATTTAGTTTTTTCCCAGAAGTACTGAAAGGCAAACCTTGATCTAAGCCATCCAGCAATAAAATGACATTTTGATCCAGTTAAACAATTTCAGGGGTTTCACTTACAACAGGTCTCTCAAACTTGTGAGCTGGTCTACTGACTGATGCCATCTGCACATATTAATATCTCTCAACGGGACACCATTGAAGTAGGAGTATGGCAGAGCAAAAAAAAAAGCATGTCAGGGGTCAGTGTGCTACTTGGTGTGAGCTTGAAAAACCCAATATTTACTTTTCCAGGTTTTCCCAAACCTTTCCAATGAAGGTTTTATCAAATGTATTTTATGATTGTTTGAATGATTGATTGTTTCTGATGATTACAAGATGTACAAAAACAGGTAAGGCAGCATCCATGAAGGTCCAGATCTGCTGATGGTGACTTTGTCTGATCACTGCATCATGACTACATGGTATCAGCATGGAGGAGTTTTAAACTGTGGTCATAGATTCTCAAGTTTCTTCAATCAAAATGACAAAATTAGAAATCCTAAGATTCTAAATAATTACAATGTTGCTACTGCACAGGAAATTCGGCAGTTTGGTCAAATTATACACTGAAACAAGCAGAAGAATATAAAGAGAAAGCTGATTCAATACTTTGGTGTTAACTCTCCTGCTTGAAGAAATGGCAGTCCTGATCGAAGATCAGCGCTGACACAAGCTCCCTCATTTGTGAGGAATGAGCCAGGGAGGCAGCTGCAAAGGTGCAGCTGGGCTGGAAGGAGGAGAAGTGTGCACAGCAGTGGTCAGCCAGTGAATTATTAGACACAGGAGAGCAGCGGTGTGAGATTAAAATTTGACCTCCTTCAACTTCTATTAAACAACACCATGTATTATACCCCTTCCACAAGATTATTATTCCCTTTTCACAAGATCACTATTCCCCTTCCACAAGATTATTATTCCCTTTTCACAAGATTACTATTCCCCTTCCACAAGATTACTATTCCCCTTCCACAAGATTATGGAGAGGAATATTTGTAACATATTAATAAATTATGGACAAGGGTCTGTATGGTCTAATTGCTCTGGTGATGTCACTGCTGAAATCTGTCTGCAGGGGAGAATCATCGTGCCACTCCAGTGCAGTGTTTGAAACATGCCTTTTTATTTTTACAATTTGGAAAAGGACACAAGCTATTAACATGATTTAAGCTTTAAACCCATGATGGGTATCAATGTCTACCATCCGCGACTTTGACGTTTCATTAACGATCCTTATCAAGGAGACACACTCACCACTCCACCCCCACCCCCCCAGGATCACATGTACTAGATAATAAAGTTGAAGAAGAACAGCTGGTAAGAAATGTGTGGTCCTTCATCTCTCAATTGCTTTTTTTTAAAAAAAAGGCTTGTTCCAAATTCTTCCTATCCAAGGCAAACGATACCTTTCAGTCAGCATTGTTTGAGTTTGACCTTTGTCCCTAGGGTTTATGGCTTTGCTGAGCAACCAATTAATGCATTCCATATTTCTCACCAGCGAGATTAGTTGTCCAGCCCATCAATCTCAGGCTGTACGTCAGTGACATACCGTGAAGAGAGCTGGAAAAACCTGTTACACCTTCCTGGATGAGGAGAGACTGTGAACAGCAGAACAGATCCAAAAAAGAGGTTAGTGCCAAACCAATAAATACATGCCACTCCTTATCTAACCCAGCTGAACATGTAGAGTTCTACACTTGCCTGCTCTTTAGCTCCAATACGGATGATTTGAAAAAAGAAACAGTCAAAAGTTGTTTTTTTAAAGCATTTGTAAAATGTTTACAAAACTGCAATGCGCTGTATAACAGATGTAATATATGAAGATCACACAGTCATGGTATGGATTCTGTCATCTGTTCTAAAACTGAGAAGAATTTATTTCCAGTATGTGTACTTGAATCACTTTGGTTCTAAAAGGCAGAGAAAGAGGTAGGTGTGAAGATGCCCACTAGAGTAGATATCCTTGTGTGGGGTCACTTGGACACACTATAAATTGGTCCCCAAATCAAATAAGAGAGCAATAAGCATTTGCTCTCTTGCCTGTAGGACAGGCTGACAGCTCTGTCCCATGTGGAACGCAGCTTGCCGCTGGCATCTAAGTGGTGCTCTTGCAATAATCTCCTTCCGAGCTATGCCTATTTATCACAGTGGTAATGATAAGGATCTGATTTAAGGTGAACCCTGCGATGGGTCAAATCTTCACACACACGGTAATGTGATCTGCAAGAAAGTGCTGATAACCTGAAACAATATGGAGAATCCTTGTCAGATAAATAAAACAAACTGGCTGTCCAATAAAGGAAAAATAAATACACAGCTGGAGGTCTGCCGAGCAAACACAGACACAAAAAAAAACAACATAAAGTAGAGCAAGCTGAGGAATGATGGCTCACCGCGATGATTTTCCCATTCACCCTCGAAGAACCAGGGGCCTGGCTTGACAGAAAAGCTTGGCACTCTGGGAAAGGCCACGGAAGACAGCCCATTTCCAGGAGGGTCCGGAACAACAGCCCTCCCGAGCAAGTGTCTTCAAACCCAGGCGCCAATCCTTTAGGCTGCAAAGACAGAGGGCGAACCGAGACACATGAGTGGAGAGCTCACTTTGACAACTGCTGCTGCTTTTGTTTTATTTATAGTGTTTCCTTCAGAAAACACACCGGCGTCAACAATGGCTTTCTAAACTAAATCTTGGGTGAAAAGGGGAATTGCCTCCAGAGCAATGGAACATCATGGTTTTAACAGATGCATGCTTTTGTGTTTTCCACGACAAGCCATTGAGGAACGCTACTGATTAAAGACTGAATTTCCATGGAACGGTTATTCTGCCCTCATTTCTCACAAAGCCCTCTGGGATTTCCATCGCTGGCTTCTGCAGAGAGGAACTGGAAGTCTCTTCTGTGTGCGTCTATGTTAGAAAGAGCGGTTTGCATGCGGCTGTCTTTTCCAACAGGTGTCTACCATCACAGAGCATGTGACATAGCGCATCTCGGTGTGTTGCCCTCCTCAGGAACACGGACCGTCCCGTGAGGAAAAACAAAGGTCCAGTTCAGTAATTTTCATGGAAGTTTTTCTGTGCAATTAATGGGAACCACATGGCAAATGTCGTTGGCTAATGAACACACTGACAAAGAGGCTCACGAGGGGCTCTGCATGCTCGGCTTCAGTATTTATATCCAATTTGTCTTTCCGTGAAGCCTGCATGAAACACTGATCCAACTCCGGGATGCAAGAGTTCATCTGCTTGTTAAATCGCACACGTCATTAAGCTATGACATGGCCCTGCACCGTCCACATTTGTCTGCTGTGGTTGGCATTGAGCTGAAAAGGAAAAGGAATTTTGATAAGATGGTGTGGCGCTTAACGCTGGGAAAAGATCACGCAGATGAAGAGCTACCAGGTGCACCCCAGGGCTTAAAGGAATGTCCTTCGCTGACAGGCTGAGAGAATGGAAGGTTTTTAGTCTTGACGACAGCAGACTATGAGGGGACTGGATTCAGATAACTGAAATCGCCAAAGGCACTGACAAAGGCAGCCCAAGAGGACACAATGGAAACTACTGAGAAATGGAGGCTTTTTTATTTAAAGGAGGGGTTGTAGGAGTTTAGAACAAGCAATTTGTACCACGTTCATACAGCTGATACCATGGCTTCTCTTGAGAATGCACTGGAGGAGATCTTTGGATCTATTAGCTGCTAGCAACTGGATGGGCCTCCACTCTCCTGTTACCTTCATTAGGTCCTTATGTTCTTAAATGTCACATTTGCACCCTCAGCTCTGAGGTCATTCTGGGTCTGAGAACTGCAGCTTGAGGCACTGGAGTTTTATCTATTAGAAATCATGAGCAGTTTTAGGTTACCATCATGTTTTTCATTTTTGAAGCAGAAAAGAGTCAAAAACAAAAAAGTTTTACACTTTCCCATATACAATCAAGTTTATAAGCCTGGGGCCAGCACAGATTCTCAGACAAAGTTCAAATGATAATGCACAAAGTAATCTAATGTAATGCCATGATTATGCAAATCCCAGTGTAACTCATTTCCTGATACTTTAAATGGGAGGTCCTTCACTTTGCTAGGGGTGCCCTGAGGTGTCAGCCCACGTGCACAGGGCTCTGCTGGGGAGGGGGGCATGAACTGTCTGAACTGTCAGTATGTGCACCATTCTCTACTGGTGGGGTGCTGAGATTTCAGTCTGTGTTCACTGTGATGTGCTGGCAGAGGGCAGTAAAGTGTCTGATTGGGGCAGTGAGGTGTGTCTGTACACAGTGCTCTGATGGGGGGCAGTGATGTGTCTGCGTGCACAGAGCTCTGATGGGGGGCGGTGAGGTGACTCTGTGCACAGTGCTCATATGTGGGGCAGTGAGGTGTCTGTGTGCACAGTGCTGTGATGGGGGGCAGTGAGGTGTCTGTGTGCACAGTGCTCTGATGGGGGGAAGTGAGGTGTCTCTGTGTACAGAGCTCTGATGGGGGGCATTGAGGAGTCAGTGTACACAGAGCTCTGATGGGGGGCAGTGAGATGTCTCTGTGTACAGAGCTCTGATGGGGGGCACTGAGGAATCAGTGTACACAGTGCTCTGATGGGGGGCAGTGAGGTGTCTGTGTGCACAGTGCTCTGATGGGGGGAAGTGAGGTGTCTCTGTGTACAGAGCTCTGATGGGGGGCATTGAGGAGTCAGTGTACACAGAGCTCTGATGGGGGGCAGTGAGATGTCTCTGTGTACAGAGCTCTGATGGGGGGCACTGAGGAATCAGTGTACACAGTGCTCTGATGGGGGGCAGTGAGGTGTCTGTGTGCACAGAGCTCTGATGGGAGCAGTGAGGACTCAGTGTGAGTGAGCTGTGCTGTGCTGTGTGCGGGGTATCCCCAGAGTGTCTGGGAGCTAGTGGCTGAGCGCAGTTTTTCAAACCTCCCTTTATTATGACAAAACCAGTCCCTCCTCCCTCCTCACACCCTCCAGCCTCTGCTCCAGCCCTTCCTCCCAGCCATGTCCCCTCCTCCAGGCTGGGCGTCTGCACTCCCTCCAGCCCATCTCACCACAGCCAGGTCAGCTGTGGCAGCTGGGAGACTGGGACCAGAGAGTCTGGGTGGTCAGAGAAGGAGGAGAAACCACAGGAAAGAGAAGGGAAAAGAGATAAAGAGAAAGAGAGGAGCTGGCCAGGCAGGTGGCTATCAGCCATTTTGTACTCTTCTATGCCTACTTCTAAACAAACTATTTCACCGCCTGTATAGTATATATTATACTCTTGAATCTATAAACCTACTACATAATATTTTTAAATCCACACATCCCCATCTGCTCTATTCATAACACACACATTGCTGAGTTCCCAGCCAAATTATTAGGTGTCTCTTGCTGAAATAACTTTGCAAAACTCGTGTTTTGCAGTCACCTTACTTTGATCCTCTGCTTCCCAGGACTGAAAAAGCGATGCCCAGATGAAACAACCACCGGGATTGTTCCGATTTTCTTGACTGGGTCTTCTCAAGTTATTAATCATGTCGTTCAAGGGATTTTAAGAGCCAAAGACTCTCTCTCCTAGCCCTCCTCTTTCTGTCGCCCTCTTGTCCCTCGCTAGTGTCTGCAGCTGTATTTTTAATCGAGGGAAGGGTCCATAGAAAAATCGGGATTTCTTTCAGAGCTGTACATTCTTAAGCTCCAGTCTGTTCTCATGGATCACTGGTTAACTTAGAAATACAGCCAGCACAAAAGCAGCAGCTGACATGTGGAGCTGGATGGTAATAATGGCCGTTTATAAGCTCAATCAATCACATTTAGTGGACATCTCCATTTTTTGTCTGTGAAAAGGTATAAATAATAATAATAATAAAAAAAAAGCGAAGACGTGCAGTGGCCCCGGTCTACAAACTGGCTCGGTAAATATTTTAACTGCTTATTAAGATTTGGAGCGGACGACAATGGGAGCATCTGTCCTCCTCATACCCGGCTGAAAAGGAAAACCCAGATGGTTCTTAGAATCTAACAGTAATAAACACTCAGCCGGCGAAACAAAGTAGGTTTCGATTGTGCAACCCTGTCTGTGTGGAAATTGATTTGGAGTCCTGAGCGCCGCTTCTTCCGTGCGGCGAAGTTTATTTAAAGACAGAATTCTTAGGACAACTCGTAAAATGCGCAATGAATACCACAGTTTGTTTATCTCTAGGAGGGTCACATATTTCAGTGCCTTCTCTTTTCCCTCGTTTTATGAGTCTCAATAACTTGCATCGAAAATCCTAAAGACACGCAACGCCGCCGGGGAAAGATAGAAGTTTTTCTTTTACCTCTCCGGCGTATTTATTTGGGCAGTTAGATGATATGATAGACGCAATTCGCTAGTGCTTAACTTATCCATTCAGCTTTTATAATCACGATTTAGAGAAGATGCGAAGGACAATGTGCTGTAAACTTTTTTTTTTACAAAGGACCTATCCACTGTGTCTCTGTCTTTACATATTACGTCCTGAGATAACGGTGTCTTTTTAAATGGAGTGCTGGGATCATCGAGAATCTGAATTTATTATAAAAGTGCACTGAACATGGCTTTTGACAAGATAATACGGAAAAGGTTTACGGCTTTTATTCTTTCCTAATCCTTCGCTCTTTTATTCTGTTGAGTTTTTATGGGCTCTGTAGCTCCTGGGAAGAAACAGGGCACATAACCCTCATAAAAACCAATCCCGTGGCATTCGTGCAGCTCTCGAGCGTAAAGTGCACAGTTTTCCTATCAGACATATTTAAGATGTAAACGAATGAAGAAATCAGGCAAAAATAGTTTAGAAGGAGTCTGAGAAAGATATAAAGTCTTTGCGGTGTTTGATGTAATATTGCGCATGCATCATCCAGTGACGTTTTCTGATTTCTTTAGCTATTTACATAAAATTGAGATTTTGTTACATGTTTGAAAATCCGCAGTCAGTCCTCTAAGATGGTTTCCCGGAGGTTTTAAGCCTTGTTTTTTCTATAGAATATTTTATCTTCTTTATAAACTGATTTCGATCTACAGCCACGGTTAGGACGTTATCTGTGAGGAAACCGCAGAACGAATCGATACTGATCGTCTCTTTAAGTTACAGCAATGGGCTGTGGCCTTGTACCAAAACGTTTCTGGTTCCTCTCCTGAAAACGAATGAATGAAGCCCTTCCCTCAATCAAATCACGCTCATGCACGACTGCTGTGGTCTCCTCACTTTAAAGCCAAGTATTTAGGATGTTTCTGCGCCGCTCCAATCCACAGGCAAGGCAGTTATTAAGAAACGAAATTTATTGTCAAGGAAAACTGCTTGACAAAAATGCTGCAAGTTGCATTTTAATGTGGTGATAGCATCAAGTCACAGGAGCGGTATTCCAAAAAGTTTTGTCTCCGATACTAAACAGCACATCTTCTTTCTTGTTCTAAATTATTTGATTCAAAATAAAACAAATGCACGGTAAATCGTGTTAAGTTCTGTGATGAGGACTGTGTGGGTCATAGAACTTCATTAAACTGAAATCTTGAATTGGAATAAAAATAATATTCTATAAATTCTCACATATTGACCTTGGAAAAACATGCTAGAAATGTCTATATCATTGCAACGTTAGAGAAATCACGCTGTATTGAAATGTGTTACCAGGCAAAACAGAAATGCCCTTTGACAGAATATCTGTACTGGGGGCTAAACTTTGTTCTGATTACAATAATATGGTTTTATGGCACAGTAGTTCCATTGTGACCAGAATAATTCTGCGGGTGCACAGTAACGCATTTATGAGAACTGGGCAAATCCACAGCGCTAACAGTGCAGGGAATTCCACTATTGTCTTTTCGTGTTCATGTGAAGACAGCATAGATCACAGTGTCCAATTTGCTCATAATATAGCACGTATAAAACAAGACAGAGAAACGTAATCCCAGAATATACTTTTTTAAATGCCAAATTATTTCTTCTTGGGTTTTTTTTTAAACCGCGGCAGCAGTACTTTGGATTTACTGCTATTAAAGAGTGGAATTGCAGTCGTAATTAAAGTAAAGCAGTTTAAAAAAATGTCGTTTCTCGACATCGTGAGGGGATGGGCGGTGAACACCCGGAACTCTCTTACAGAACCGCTCTTCACTGGAGCCACAGCCTGGTCCTGCCAGACTCCCGGCAGCCTCATCGCAACCTCCACGGTGGCACCGCATTCCAGCCAGACCCGTAGAACAAGACCGGACTACAACACAGCACAGTCCATATAGTACTGCAAAAGCATATCAGAATATCCCAGTGTCGCTGTCGTATTTAATTTTATTATTTCATCTGAACATAAACCAAGAATGTAAGGTTAGGCGTCTGGAAAAGTAATGGGACTCTGGCCAATTATTTAGCTATACATTAGGAAAGCTAGCAATAAATTAACAAAACAATCTGTCAAAAGAACAGGGGTCTGGCAGGAATTATAAGGAAGCATAAGAAAGTTTTAAATACGTTTCACTAAAGATAGAACAAAATAATACTATTAGAGAAACTCATTGCTTTAGCTACAAACACATTGCAGGTGAAGCAGGTGAGTCCGGATATCTCAATTAACAAGAGAGTGTATAAAATGAATTTTGTCTTTCATTTTTACTTTTGAACATAGGGAAGTGTTTGTGGGCCTGGAGGTGACTCTCTTCCCTCCGGACCAGAATTTAGAAATTGATGTGCTGTCCTGTGATTGAGATGTTATACTGAAGTCCTGACTACTTGCTCATTAATGACCATGGCACTGTGGATAAGAGTAGGGCTGGCATCCGGGCTGAGTCGTTTGCACAGTGTGGCACCACCAGTACCTCTTCAACACAACTGGTGAAGCAGTTTGTCACATTTTCACCTAATCTGTGGTGTCTTGGGGTTATGGGTCACTCAGATGGGTTCTACACTTCAGTGCTGATTATGTAAATTGCTTTTGGGGTCCTTTAAATGAAAATGCAGAGAAGTGTTATTAATTATTAACACTTGCACCCTTTTGTCTTTCAGTCAGCTATTATTTATAATATTGTCCAAGACAGATAAACATATATCATAAGTAATAGGTTTATTCCATGCTGAAAAGAGAAGTAAGAAAAAACAACACTTTGGCCGAAACGTTGTGTTTTCTTTCTTCTCTTTCCAGCATGGAATAAACCTATTACTTGCTCCTTTGCAGCCTATGCATGCTGACCCAGCTCCCCACCTGAACATATATTATAGTTTGCAAGTGAGCCGCACAGTACACCTGTTGTAGGCACATGGCTAATTTCCATATCGGTGGGTGTTGAGGGGAGTGTGCGCCGTTATTACACACAGACAATCCAGTTAGCACACAGAACCTCAGATGGATGTGGAAGTTATCCATTAGTCATCCAAATTGATGGGCTCTATCCTTTGTCTCTGCAGCGGCCGTTGCGGTAGAGCATGATACACATTCATAGGAGAATCTGGTAATTAGACGCAGCTGTGCTGTCCTGATAAGTGCCCCGAGGTTCTGAAGCGCTGAGCTCAATCCTCCCATCAACCAGAGCTTCATCATCTGCACCACGGATGTCATGGTTACATTCAAAGAGCTGTCACCAGGCAGTGGCGACTGGCAAGTGTGACTCCTGTCCCCAAAGTTTCTATGAATGTGCAGAAGGAGGAAGGAGGAAGGCAGAGGATCCTGTAAGGGGCAGTGCTGGGTATCTACAGTATAACTAAACCTGAACCTGTGAGGCCACACTCACTGGGCCACTGGACCCCACACATTGCTGCTCTGCTCTTCGGCTCCCTCTTTACCTTCAGCTCTGGCCGTTGGGACTGGGTAGAGAGTCCCAGACCTTGGCTTACAGCCGAGCTGGGAGGAGAGCAAGTCTACAGCGACTGTTCCTAATTCCTGGGGAATTGAGCAGCTTTTGTGGAGTGGTATTGGTGAGTGATACTGCTGCCCAGAGTGGATAAGCCTTGTATAAACACCGGGAGGGGAGTGCAATCCCTGCCTGACTGCCGTATTCTCCAGTGCTCTCTTACTACCACCCCAGCTGGCCCAGACGTTCCAGTTTCCTCAGCCTCCGCACCACTTGAGCCTGTCTGACAATGGGACCCCAGATTGTGGAAAACTGGGTGACCACCCTCTCACCCAGGCCCAGCAAAGTTGAATTATCCCCATGGCTACACTAGCCAGGTTATTACACTGGATGTAGAGCAGTAGTCATGTACCAGGTGCACAAGCACGCATTGAAGAGCATCACTCCTCTGACTGACTTCACTGCTCTGACTCAAACATGCTGGAGAAGGAAGTCTTTCAAGGCCAGACAGCAGATTGAGGACACAGAGAAGGCAGGGGTTGTAGCCTGGATGATATCACATTTTTGCTGTATTTAGGTAGGTTATGCAGAGCTACACAGTTGGAGAGGAAAAAATTAGCACTGGAAATCGCATGTTAAGGCTGGATGTGCAGCTATAGAGTACTGGAAAGGGGCAAATGCAGAACAGGGGGAATGTGAAAGTCAGGAGAGTGCATGTGTGTGTGTGCGTCTGCGCGCGTGTGGCGATTTCAGCTCGTGCTCCTGTAGCCGAGGTCTCTCGCTGTCCTGACTCACGGTTTCTCCGCCTGCTCACGCACTACATTTCAAGATGACATCTGGAAGTAAGAGGGTGCGAACAATGAGTCATCAATTGAAAAAAAAAACCAAGAAAACAAAGCATGAAATACATCTTTCGTGGCTCAAGTTTCAACAACAAATACCCCGGGCTCAGCCACGGAGTGCTCTAATTACAGGTGTTGGGAAACGTGGGACTCAGCTTATGGATCTGCTGTTGCATTTCTGCCAGACACCCAGTGAACAGCTGACAGCCCTTCATACAGGGGCTGTATCAGCTCACCACAGCTACTGCAGTGCTGCCAGCAATTACAGTATGAAAAGAGAAGAGCAAACGTTGTTCTGTAATGTCACTTTCTGAGATGGAGTCAAATTCTGTAACTATTTTTTTTACCTAGTAAGGATTTCTGTCTGCCAGTCGTGGAAATCTGTCTCTGTTCTGGCTTGAGTGAATTTTAAACACCTGTTTTTAAATGGGACATCTCAGAAATAGCTGAAAGACGGGGATATTATCATAGGGAATAGCCACTGGGCCATAAGTAGAGGCATTTTGGTAATGGTCACTCAAGCAATGGTAATCCTGGTAATCACACAGGGTGACCTGAGCCAGTCTCAGACTATAAAACTCTCTGTAACACTGCTGTAATTTAAAGCACTGTGGGGGATACACCTTGTATTCTCTGGAAATGGCCATTTTTACCTCACTTTTACCTCCTCTCAAACCACACTGGACTGCGCTGTGACTTCTTGCATTCCGCCACAACAAATATAATGGCAGTAGAAAAATACAAAAAACATTCCCTGTCTTTCTTTTCATATTTAAGGATTTTCTTAAATCCTTTCAACATCTAAAACCATCTTCCTCACCCTACAGTTTCACAATTTGGTAAATTAGCAAACGTCACTGTTCGCAACCATGCCTTGATTAGGAACGTTGGCCTCCATGTCCATTTGACTTGATGTGCGATAAATGCAGGCAGGTAATAGGCTGTGACAGGCTATTAATGATGGTATCGCGAAAGCTAATAGTGCTCCTGGAACACTCCAGACCTCCAGAGCTCACACAACACGCCTCAGTATGGGGGGTCTAACCAGAGTGAAGGCGGGAGTCCCCCCATAGCTAGACTAGCACAGTCACCAGGTGTGGTTTTTAAATAAAGACGTATCGGTGGAGACTCGGGAGTCAGAATGCAACAGGTTGACAGGTCCAGACTTCAAAGAAAACTCTTGGCTTGCCTCTGATCCCGTCATCGCTGCACTGCTAAAGCCTTTTCAAGATGAAGAGAGACAGATGCTCCGTTTATCTTGCTTCTTCTGCTGGCGCCATTAAAATACATCATAGTTTTAGCAGGGCTGAAGTTTTACTGGCTATCTGCAGACAGATCCCTGTGCCCTCCATTTGTAAAACAGATTTGTCAAACAGCTGTGGCCAGGGCTGGAATAATTTGATTAATGCAAACAGGAGAAAAAAAAAACACATGACATGATACAAATCGGGCTGACGTACATTTAAAATAAAGTGGTACTTAACTCGAACCACAGTTTTTTTTTGTCCTATGCTGGCTTGAATCTCGGGAGTAAAATTGCTAAAGCGCAGAAGTTCAAATTGCTAAAGATTTGACCAAAAGTAAAATCTGGTCAAAGTCCTGTTTTATTTTCTCTTTTAATTGTGGATAGAATAAGCTGCGTGTGGCACGACAAACAGTAAAAAACACGCTGTACTTCATTCCAAATTCTGGGGAGATTCAGATAATTGTTCACATTTCTCTGTGGCATTTTTAAAATAGAAGAAGAGCAGGTGAACTTGAGAGAGGGCTACTGCTCACAAAGACTCACTGCCTGGGTGTCTAGCAGCTTGCCAAGTGTGTCTTGTCAGTGTTATTAATGTAACAGTGCCATATGCAGGCCATGACATCCTTCTGCGCCAAACACATATTTTAACCTCTCTTGTTCCTCTTCAACAAATAAGCTTGTTTTGAAAATGATTTCCAGGGCGCTGTCTGTTTCCATAGAGATGACATTAAATGAAAAGGACAAGAAAATATAAGGGGTGATAAACAGCATGGTCTTGGATGACACACTTGAGTTCCAAGCTTGTGTTCACACCAGGCATACATGCCAAGATTTTTTATGAAAGGCCAAATTAAAATGTATCTCTACCAGCCGTAACTGACAAGGTATTCTGGTGCGAGCTGTTAGCATAATGTCCCATATATTTATTGTCATTTTTCGAGGGATGACAAAGGCCTTGTGGCGCAGTAAATCATGTCATTAAAACTGCCTTCAAAAACGAGGGCTGGCCCAAAGAACTGTAGGGGAAGAGATGATCGCTGTCTTTCCTCAGGGGTATTTGTGGCAACAGTGGACTTTAACAACCCTGTCAAACTGTAATAGTCACTCTTTACATTCTGCGTGTTTCGAAGGATGAAATACGTGGCCCACGGACTAATAAATAAAGACAAAAACTCAACACCACTAATTTTCTTTGAACACAAAGCCTTTGTGTTCTAGGGAATCCACAGACAGGAATGACAGGGATGGAAAAATAACCTTTATTTAACTGAATTGATTGAGACGGGTAATTAGATGGTTTCATTCATTTTTTCTTTTCTGCACTTTTTTTTTAACTCGGCTCTCGTTCTCTTCGAATTTATCTCCTGCTAAACTTAACCCACCTCCCTCCCCAAAAGCCATCCTCAAAGAGGATTTAAAGTCAGGTCATCAGCCGGAGAATCACTTTCCCTATTCTGTCGACTTTACAGTCTGAAAAGTATTTAGCACTGGGTTGGGCTTGCTAACACTCACCATCCTTTTGGGCATTATGATGCCCTTCGAAAACGAAATAACTTTTAGTTTATTAAAACCAGCAATCTAAAAGTAAACGTCTGGCTGTCAGTATCCTAATAAACATCCTTCCCTGACAAGCCAGCTGAAAAGTAGGTTCATGCCACATGTACTGTAATCCCACCTGCAGTAATTCTTCCCTCTGTGGGCGTGCCTGGAATCTGAACAACCAGTGAACACTGGGAGTTCAGTTTTTAACTTTAACTGGGCACCAAGACAGAATAATACCAAACTGCTCTCACACTCCGAGCACGGCAAACCAGAAATGTAGCTGAGTTTCCGTATTGGTCTTCTCTGGGGCGAGAGGGTGACTTGAAACATTTTCAGAGCCCCATTTACAAAACAAAGCAGTGCCTGTGTGCCTCCAGGTAACAGCTCTAACTGCAGCCAGTGCCTGCAGAAAGCCATCATTACTGCAGTGCCCTGTGGAATGTCTTTATAAGGTACGGCTTTCTTCCCCTGAGACCCCCTGCTGGCTGCAGCCTCTGCAGCTCCCTCCTTAAACACTGGCGAGCCCCCCGAACAGCCATACACACCCACTTCTCTGCTTCACCCAGCCCCCTGATCACAGAGCCAAGCTGTTTCCTGCACTGGCACCAGCAGGGCAGATAAGGCAGCCCTGCAGCTGGCACCCCAGATAGGAGAGCACTGCAACTCCACTGCTGCACCCAGGGTAAATCCTGTGCCATTTGTATTATATTTGCATAGATTCAAAACCCACGTGCAACTTTCAGACTGTTGTGCTGCATAACTACTATAGAAGTCCAATTTCATAACATTCTGCTCAGTTAATTATGACAATCAGGTCTGCATGAAAGGTTCTGATGTGCTGTGCTTTTCTAATCCGCTGAGCATCATTTTTGCTTTCAGTAGGTTTTTGCCTATTGATTTGCACAAAGTCCATAAAAAGGCAACAGAAAGTTTAGAAAAAAAAGATCAACAGGGGTTTATTAACACTTAAGATCACTGACAGCAGTTATTCGGTCCCAGCGTGGTAGCCAGCAGTGCTTAAATAAATTATAACGCCAACTGTCCTCGTGAGAAGCCCGAGAGAAAAGAGAAGAATTTTTCCCTGCACCAGTTAGCTGAAAATCCATGCTGTGATAATGACCGTCCTGTACCAGTCAGGGTGTGCTCAAAACAGGAAAACACTGTCACCCTTGGTAGAATTTGCTCTAAAGACTCTTAAAGTCATTTGTGTGAGTCCTGAAGGCATCTCTGGAACCCCAGTGAACACTAGGAGTGATGGACTAAGTGTGGCCGCTTGGTGTGTATTCTTCAGAGATTCTGCTAATTATACAGAGGGGACAATCAAGCTATTATGTGCCCGAAAAATGCTGAAGTATTGGCCATTCTCTGGACCAGCATAAGAGGCAAATCACCCCCCACACCACCACACACCTTTTTTATATAATTACCATTTTTATTGGATTTTTATTTTCCACTAACAAAAGGACCATCTGCTGCTCGCAATGCTCCACAAGAACTCTCAGATCAGCTGTCAAACAATATTCTGCAAAGGATCAAAGCGCTCCGGTTCATAGCTGGGCCTTCTCTGCCTCTTCCTTTATGGCTGTTTCAAAAAGAAATTCCTGGAATGGATTTTGTTCAAGTAGTGTTACAAGTGAAGCTTTTTACATATTTCACTGAATTACTCAATCTGTTCCTTCTTTTATGTCATGGATAAGCACCGAACGGAAAATTGTCCTGCAGTTATATTTTTTTATACAGAACAATTAAAAAAATGTTGTCGCCCCAAAAAGGTACTTCGGAGTTTATTTGGCTGATGCTGTACTTAATGTGGATAGCTGCACAGTTGATAAATCTGAGAACATGGGTCGCATTCTCTACTGTAAGCAAGCTGCAGTCAAATAGCATTGGTAGGTTGTCTACTTTTGCAGCATTTCAGGAGTTTATATTTTTTACTTCTGAAAAAATGCTCAACACTATTGTAAATGTTTTGCACTTGGCACATGACCTTTTCATATCCTACAAAAGAAACTGCGATTGAAGAGATTGAGCTGTATGTTCTGAGTTTCCTTAAGAATATACACCTTAATTCAAGCATTGCGAGGTTAATCAGGTAGGAATGACGGCCGCATCTGTTTGCAATAAGAGCAGCTTTCTCTGAGGCTGCGAAGCGCTTCAACACTTTCATATTCTAATGATGTCTGCTTTTCATCCAATCAAAGCTCTTGCAATACAGATTGTTCTCAAGAAAAAAGAAAATGTCCCCGGCTAACAGTTTGTTGGCAGCCCCTGTCTCCCTGGCTGACTGGGAGCTGTGTGTCTGGACTGTGTCAGAGGTGTGGTCTTGGGGTTTCATTGTGTCCTACTGCCACAATAAAATTTTCCTGCCCTGCTAATTTCATCACATTTTTGGGAGAGATTGAAAGACAAATCCCTGATATTTTCAAGTGGAGAAGAAATGCTTAAACTACCTGCTCTGCCTTTTAACTGCGAATCCTGCAGGACATCTGTGACACGCAGCCCTTTCACTGTGTGTGAATGTGTCAACTTTTTTCAGCATTAGGATAAAAACAAGTTACACGGCTGACAGCACTTTCATGAACAGCATCCCGAGTGCCTTGTCTACACCTTGCACTGGGAAGATCTGAGCAGATTTGTAAGCACTGTTCGCTTTTTTCCTTTTGCGTTTTAAACAATTGAGTTTGCTCAGTCAATGTGAAAAAAAAACCGTAATGCATTACTGCATATTTTTATGGAACAAAATGTATATGTTTTGAACATTTGAAAGGAGATGATAAAATGCCTTTACATAGCCATGCCATTGAATCATTCCAAGTTTATTGTGTACTGCAGGAATTTCATAAGTTTAATGGATGGTGGTGTTTAGATCACTCACATTTTTTCAGCATTAAAACTAACCACTTTACAACACAATCAACGTGCCAAGGTCTCTTTTTCAAAGTTTAACTTGCCCAGATTTCATTTTTCTAAAGTTACAGTTTAATTACACATTTGCCTGCACAACTGCTTAATATTGTTCGATATTTATTACCACATTCTTCATACATGAATAGAACCAATTTTATTATTAAACAATGATTTAAATTTTGCATTTGTCCAGAATAGAACAAGTAGAATATGATTGCTTTGTCAAATCATAATATGGATCATTTAAAAAAACTTTATAACAAATAGAACAGGATAAACAATTCATTAAGTGGATATCTGCCTAATGTTGTAATTGAAAAAAGTAGAGCCATTCCTTTTGGCAGACTGAAGATTTAGGACTTCCTGAAGTGCAGCAGGAAACCCAGCATGGTCTATCCAGCCACAGTGAAGTGGCACTTTGTCGCCCTGCAGGACAGGAACTCAGTTGTGTGATGTTCTGTCAGCACAGGTGTGATCCTAACAGCATGGCCATTCCTGGGCCAGAGACAAACCCAGTGCCCTCTAAAAAACAAGTGAACTGGCCTACCGGAGAATCCAAGCTTTCTGACTTTTCAAAGTGGAAATGGACGGATGTTTCACACTTTTCCTGCCAGGACGACAGACTTTCAGAGAACACATCTCAGAGAACACTCTTTCCAGGGATCCTAAGGCAGGGGTATCAAGTGGCTCATTTCAATAGGTCTCCTCACAGCAGGAAGCAGCTGAACAAAGTTCCTGTTAGCTGGGCTCTGGGTCCTGTTCGGACTCCCACTAATTGGGTTTGACTGCATTTTATTAGGAAAACAAGAAACGGAGCTAGACTGAAAGCGTGTCGACGTTGCAAGACCGGGTGGCACTGAAAAAAAAAATGGTCTTATAAAAAAAAAAACAGAAACAGCAACCATGACTTTTCTCCAGGTTGGCTGCTGGTGGTTGATTCTCAGTCACCCCTGGTGGTCTCTGGCAATTTTCCAGTCAACAGGAATATACATTGAAAAGCCACACAGAGCACAGCACACCCTGACACTTATTGAAGCCGGTAATCAGGGCTCGTATAGTGGACAAGACATAATTCACACTGAAAGTGCTCTTTGCACACACTGAAAAAACAAGAGAGAGCTTGAACAGAGCACTGACTCTCTTCCTCCACAAAAGAAAACCATTTAATGTATTTTCTTAATATAATTAAATCCATCATGAAATGCAGAATACTGTATATGTTGCACCAATTTCAAGTTCTGTTCAGGTATTACTGACTCAGGTATTGGGATATATTCCTTTATGGCCTGCAAAGCAATTCTGAGAGATCAATGTAAACCACAGGACTCACTGGTCATTATTTACTCATGCACAGCTTTGCAGACGTTTAACAAGCAAAAACAGTGAACACCAAGACAGAACGACATCCTTCTCCTCTGCCCCATGTTTTGTTCTGCATGCAAGAGGCATTACAAATGTCAACAAAAAGCTCATTAAGAAAAATGAAAAGCTATTTCCCATATTAATAACGAGAAATGCTAATGCTTTTTTTTCTTTTGACCACACTCGGCCTCATATGAGGTTACAAAAGGGATCCTTGTAAATTTTATTGTAGCGGTGTCAAAAAGACTCCCATCGAAGATGCAGTAAATATCCTAACAAGGCCTGGAAGCCAGGTCATTCGGGCCTGCTTTAAGCACAGAACTAAGGCAGCCTGTTTCTAGTTAGACAGTCATTAAAGAGATCTTACAGCCACAGCAAATGGTTTCCTGTCCTGAGTGCTTAACTCTTGTAGTAGGAAATGTCCTAAGCCATAAAGGGTAAACCAAACTTCCTGAACATTTTACATTTACCGTTGGGGATGTGCTGCATGTTCCGATCATTCACGGTGGGCAATCAAATGAGGCCCTGCTTGACCCGCACATGGTGCTGACCATTTAAACAGGTGGCGTTCATTTAATTGGTGCGGCTTCGGGCCTGCAGCAGAAAGGGGAAGCAACTTTTCAATTTGTTCGGAAAGCCCTGAAGTCCCCCTCTCGGGAGGACCTACACGAAACAGCAGCGAGTAACAGGATGGGAGCCCGGGCCCTGCGTGACGGGCGGTGTGTGAGAGGGGGGCCACGTGTGCGAAAGACCGCGTGCCGGAGGGAATGCTCACGCCGCACTCCTGTTGTGATTCTGATGGTTTCTTCCCTAAAAGAAAAGAAAACTGAAATTGGGGGCTAACTAGAAACTTCTCAAAGCTAATCGGCTGCCACTTCCTGTACAGTACAGATGCCAGTATGCCTGTTTTCTCACTTTTGAAATCTCTTTTAACAGGAATGCCCGGCAAGGAGAAAAATGTTTCCTGTTTTTCTTTCTGTGCATTACAGATTTTGGTCATTTTTAATATATTTCTATTTTTAGACACTCTTGCATTGACAGACAAACTTTTCTAATGGCTGTCTGTTTGAGTCCGCTGAGGGGCGCCATTACAAGATTGATCAGCCAGCTGCGCTCCCAAATTTGTGCTCATTTTAACAATAGATGCCAGTTAATCAGTGCTGTGGTGAAGAACTAATTAAGATCTATAACTTGTCCAATGCAGGACAAGATGAAAAATGTAGGTCAAAACAGGAAACGTTTATCAGAAACTGTCTGCGTGTGTATTATTCACATTATAGTCGTACTGTATAAATTTACTCGCAATGTAAAATACTTACAGGATTAGGCTCCAGTTGGAGCACTGCGTGCCCCAAAGAAAGACGTACTACTTTGTTGATATCATTGATAGTGTTTAAAAAGTAAAAGAATAATATCTGAACAATCTTTTTTGAAAAGCTATGCATGAATTCGACTGGTAGCAGTTACTTTGTTCATATTTGCAAAACTATGTTTCCAGGGACACAGGCAAACACAGAGTGCTTATGTTCCAGCCTTGCATCTTCGATTACACAAGGTGATGGGCAAACTGAGTTGTCGAGGTTATAGAAATAAAACTAACTCGTTCAGGGACCTGGACTGTTATATGTTCTGCTGGTTAACTGAACCGATGACTGTCATCTCCGAAACCATTATGCAGCAGTTTTCTGTCTCCCACTGCTGGCTTCGACGTTTCAAAGGAAACAAAATGAAAAAAATTGTGAACTGAATGTCTCACCTGCTTAGACATTCCTCGGGTGTCCTGCCAGCTCACTGTTTGTTTCACATACTAGTTAGAGATATGGAATTACCGCAATGTGTCATCTGGTTCATAAGCAGAAAAAAGAGACGAGCATTGCAGTCTGCACAGGTCATGTGTTAGTCACAGCGATGTGAATTTAGGTTAATGGAAATATGATTTCCGCTCAAGGCACTTTTATGATTTTGAGGTTTGTTAGTCTTTTGTAGTCTGCATGCCTAAAGCAAAACGAGATGACATAAAGTCATGAAATATGATATTAAAACTGCAACAGAGTTGAGCAATTTCCTTAAAGATGACTATTTATGACTAATGTATTTGTAAACTTTAATAAAATATATAGATTTTGTTCAGTCACAGACTAGTGAATGCGCTCTTAAAAGGGGAAGGCTACTGTACATTAATCCAGGTCAAAATAAGGTGAACTTCAAAGTTTCTTTCCAGGACATACAGCAGATAACAAGATAAGTCTAAATGAATTAAAATTGCAATACTAAATGTCGGCATTATAAAACCTATATTTATTAGACATATATTTTGAATTTAGGATTCAAATTCAGCTTTATGTTTGATTCAAATGCTTCTTTAAGTTTAAATTACCAATGTTATTTAAGCAAACAGGATCATACTGTGCTGTTTTTTTTAGGTCCAGAACTTTATTAGTGGAAATTTACTCAACCTGTCTAAGCTTACTTTTGAAAATCCAACCTTTTTTGGGTATTCTAACAAAAAGACATTGAATTAGATCAATTCCTAGTCAGACAGAATCTTGTGTTTGTTTTAATTTCAGGGTCTGTGCAAAGCCTAACTTCTGCATTTTAATCCCCAGCTAAAACAGAAACACACTGTAACACAAAAATGTCAGCACCAATGAACTAAATGTATTTAAAAAATGATGACACGTTTTCTAATTATTAAACCTCCAGCAAAAGTCAGCTTTCTTATGCTTGTGCAGGTTTTTGCAGGAGATAGCCGTGGCTTAAAGAAAAAAAAACAAATTCTATGATTTTTTGTGATTATTAATACTAGTTAATCTTAATAAATAAATGTTGCATTTACAAAAAAACTTGTCAATAAATTCAGAAATAGTTTCCTCGTTACACCAGCTGTGATCTGTGGAAAAGGGATATTTAGCCATTGACTGAACAAACAAAGATCTGCTAGTATCTCTGCTTTTCCCAGCGTCTGCTTCAGTCCCAGCCTGCTCTGCTCCCATTTCCCCCAGCTCCTGGGAAAACATCTCCTTAAGACCTGTGATTTTCCAGGGAGCAGTGCTCAGAGCTGCAGCCAGTCGGCTTCTGTCTGCCCCTGGGGAATGTTGTCAGGAAGTGAGGGAATAAGTTAAAAATATACAAAAATTAGTAAATTCAGGATGCCATGGTAACTACTTTTCTAATTGCACCCCAGAGAGTCTGTGTTTTCACAGACTCTAAAGGCCTAATTTCATCACTAAGCAGGTAGTAAATACTGGATTTTGCTCATACTCCGATAGTACACTTTCTAGTTTTGACCCTACTGTTTTCACCAGTTTGTCTAATAGTAATGCAATAATCAGTCTATCTGTCTCTATATCTATCTATTCCTTCGGCAGAACAGATCACACAGCTGAGACTGCGGTGAGTTTGAAAGCCACAATCCAGCTCAGTGGGTATGAAATAAGATAGACATTAGTCCTTCTGGCCTAATGACAACTAGCTAATATGAACCACATGGAGCCGGAATAAAGGAAGAGGAAATTGTACTTAAATTGTCATTGTTCTGATTCAGGGACAATCTGGATAATGCTATTGACATTAATAACAGTACAGTCAATATGCACAAAAGTTTTTAATATAACCACAATTATGAAAGCTCAGTATTAAGGATTTTGACATTGGGGTTGTGCCCTTGGACTGAAGTCTAAGTCAATAGTCTATTATGATTTTAATTTTTAAAAAGGTCTGGTCAATCAATTTTGTAATCACTGTGTCCGCGTGACCAAAGGGCACCACCTTCAAATCTTTCCATGCATGGCAGGAGAACGATGACCCTCAAAGTACTATGTTTCATCAAGAGAAATAAGGTTGTGTCCCTGCACCATCGCATTTGTAATCTATTTTTGATCACTTCATTCAAAAGACCGGCAGCTCTAATTTTGGACAACCGAACATCTAAGGCTTTAAATGAATGATGAAAGCTTAGGAACACAAAGGTCTGTTAGCGCAGGGTCATTATATTTATGTAGCCTGTGTTTGTGTTAGTCTCAGCCTGTATAGCATCAATACGATTCCTCGTATGATCCTCAGAAACAGCCAGTAAATAGCATTCTCCCTTGTGTCCTTTGACCTTGGTCAGTGTTTTATTTTTCATTTCTTAATGCTACACTGCCTTCACTAACCTATTCTAAATTATTCAGCATTCCAAAGGACAGTACACTGTCTGAGGCATGACCCTTAACCTTGTCCTTTGCTTGCTGGAAGATTAAAAGTCTACACCATGCCACCCCAAAATCACATGCTTTCGCATGTTTATGAGAAACCAGGAAACCCAAACGGCACACAAAAAAACTGTGCAAATGCAGAACAACAGAAGCTTTGATTTGTCCCATGGTATCTCCAAAACTCTCAATAGCCCACCATAGACTTCAGATAGTGTTCACCAGGCACTCGCCAAACTTGCAGAGACACTGCACGTCCCGTTAGCGAAAGTGGTAATACAGATTTACAGCCAGCTGGTTTTCCGTCCACTGAAGATGTGTTTCAGTGTTTGGACTTTTATTCAGATAAGGGAGGAATACGCGGTGAAGTGCGTGCTGATTACATCCAAGTTCCTCTGTTTGGCTGGGGCTGCTGTCATTTCCTAGTTGTAAGATTCAATGCAGCTTATCTTTTTTGCAAAATAGAGGAAGTATGGTAAGTAAATGATGAGGGATGTAATCCATTTTGTGTCCATATGTTCTGCTGAGAGCACTGAGCTGGGCTTTCACTCTCCAGAATCACACACACAGTATACAGTATATACACTGTATACACCCCCAGACTTCCATGACATCATGGAATGAAGAAACATCAACATTTGCTTTTTCTACTTTGTGGTTCTTTTTGGCTTGATAACCAGCACACTTTTTTATTTAAAGAACTTTACATACTGAAGAAACATGCTATTCCGACTCCAGTCAAACTCTGGATTATTGCTTGATTAATCACTCGTTAATCTAAGGACAGAAATTATAGTTGCCCCTGTCACGGGAAAATAAGCTTATTTGATGTTAGCAAGGCGGTGATTATTTTTTTCATCAGCCCATCTTCACTGCTTCGGATTGCAACTCAATTATCTTCATGTCAGACGATTATCTAGGGGCTTAATTTAATCTTCATTACACCCCAGTCATATTTCAATTAAACATGCTATCATAGTGTTAACACATATTTAAACCTGTTATTCCTCCAGTTAATTTTCCACTGAGAGGTGCTGTGAGGGTAACAGATGTCATAATTATGCAATTATTAAGCATATTTCACACTCGTCCTCACAGGGGGAAACTTGCAGAATGGACTGGGCATGTACTCACATTAATCTAATGACAATATGCTTTAGTTGTGATCCATAATACTGCCGCAATCTGGTAGAGCTGTTCTTAAATGTGACACACAAATATTAGAGCTGTAGTTAAGGAGGTTAATGCATTAGTAGATTACTCGGCAGTCTCATTTCACATTGCGTCTGCTTGTTCAATCGCTTCGGATCTGTTCCACAGATGGAGCAGGAGGGCACCCCCTGAGTTTTACTTTTTGCAAGAGCATCACCATAGAGGCAGGGGGTCACGGTGCTGCGGCAAGCAAGCAGAACAAATATGACAACAGCGCCTGATAACAACACTGCGCGTGGTGCCTCCACTGCCAGATTTAGATCCGTAAATTTGACTCGTTAATGGTTTTGATTCTGAACCCAGACTCTCGTCACCCTCTCTCTCTTTTTATTTTTGTGAAGGAAATTAAAACAAGCTGTTACGAAAGCTTAAGCACTACTGTCTGTTTATCCCCCAGTCAGGGCTCTGCCTCCTCCCTGCTCTGTAGTAACGCCGCGGATCTCTTTAATGGGACAATCTGGACACGGAACCGGGAAGGTGGAAGACGGGACTCCCTCCTCAGCACAAAGCAGCACGCACACCATCTCCTGTACACAAACACGGCGCCTGGAGAAAACAAGACACACGCCCCGTTTTTGCAGTCGTACTAATTTCACTTTGCTGTGTTACACTGTGTTGTTGTGCCACTTAAAGAAAAAACTTTTAAAAAATATACCTAATACAATATAAAATACCCTTTGACAAAAGTATACAGTATAAAGTACCATTTTACAAAAAAATAAATTTTGTATTGTATTTGCCCGACAACTTCCTATCGCTGTTTTTTAAAATTCTACAGCGGAGCATTATGCTGTAAATTAAGCAGACGAGAGCAAACCTCTGTGTGAATTTGGGAGAGAGAGTGTTTCTGCTGTAGGTATTACACGCAGAACACTATTAAACTGCGGAACGGTTTGTAAGAAGCACAGGACAGTTGTCCTGAAACCGCGGATCAACTAATCCAGGCTCAGAGCCGCTGAAAGAAACTGAAGGCACCAGTAAAAAATGTGTACAGAAGCATCACCCAATTAATTAATTAATTGATCCAGTTTTGCAAATCAGAGCGGGGGGCATATTCCTAAAACCCCCTCGCCCAAGGAAGAAACAAACACATTGAAAATTGACAGATGTCATGGAAACGTTAGAGAATTATCCTTGTCCGCTGGCATCTAAACCATTTTCTTTTTTTTATAATAGTTCAAGTGTGTTTTTTTTCTTCTGTCAGTTATCATGCTATTGCCATATTATAGCCCTGCCAGCCCTTGTACTTATACTGTGCTGTATAAACAATTAGATTATGAACAATTCAGGATCTTTTTTAATACCAGGAAGGTCAGTAGCTAATTAAAAATGACCGGAGTCAGACCGGAGTAGCAGAACATTTATAGGGAGTTATAAATGCAAAAAACAAAACAAAACAAAACAAAACAAAACAAAACAAACAACCATAGACCCTAAGCAAGAAGTTAACCTCGAGTTTACGAACCAGATTTCTTTAATCCTCCACCGTCACAGTCATTTTTATAAGAACAACAATAGTTCCATAGCATGTCCAACCCCCGTAAATTAAAAACATCGATTTTTACTGTCGTGACGGCGTGCCTCAGCGTCTCCCCCTACTTTGGCCACACTCTTGCTTGCCGAGTACAAAGTTATCTGGGAAGTATTTGAAGTTGATCTATGTAATCACAATGGGATATCCTGGTGGCTAATTTTTAAAAATAGACATATGAATAATAAGCCAGTGGTGCCTGGAGGCTCTGGAGTGGGGCTGAGGATACGAGCGTGTGCGAGAAACAGGAAATTATAACAGCGCTTGAGCTCGTGTTCCTTAACCCAGAGGCCGAGCGCAGTTCCTCTGGACGCATCAGGACACGTGAAGAGGTGCAGAGACAACCTCAGGTCTGCACAGGACCCTGAGAATATAACCTCCAGGCTCTGCTGCTCCATCAGCTCTTTAGACATTAACCTGAGTGTTTAAAAAAAAAACGGATGAAACTGCTTCCAAGAAGTATATAACTTGCACGTGTGGGGTAATTTTATTTACTCCTCAAACTACATTTATGTGCTTTAAATGTGTGGAACAAGAAGAAGGAAAACATACAGTGAAATACCTGTTTAAAAGAATAAGCATACTGTACCTTACTGAAGATTTCAAGAGGTGACCTATTTTCATTCATGAAAAATCTGACTTTTAAAAAAAAGGAGTGCCGTAAATTTAATAAGTAAATTCTTTGACATGTACAATATTTTAAAACGTGTACTTGGACAGCTGAAATGAAAAATAATATAGTGCATATGTTATGTAGTGAAAAGTGAGAAGACTAATTGATCGTGAGAGCACAGCTTGGGTAGCGACAGTGCAATTGTGAGTAGTTACTGTCACTGACAGCACTGTGAGCTCACAGGGGAGCAAATGAACAGGTTATCATCTCACCCACCCCAGAAACATCAATCCTCTCTTTAAAAAGTCAGTACAGCATCACCTTCATAAAACCTGATTATTAAAAGAGAAATTGTCGTTCTGTAACCTTCAATTGCATCCGTCACAGAAGGCTCTCTGGTTTAGAGGGAGGCGAATCTGAGAATTGAGATCGTAGCCTGACAATATGTTGTGTGTGCACACATTTCAAAGCCATCTGTATCTCTGATTTAGAAATCAGGTATATGCCAACAGCCTTCATTAAAAGAGCTTTCGTGCAGTACTCGAGTCTTATTCAGCTTTAACACCTTAAGTAAACCTCTCTTTTACTTTCATTAGTGTTCAGCTGATGAAACACATAAGGACTTATACTTTTACCAGGACAGGAACTATTGTTTCCTTTTAGACAAATGTAAATAAATTGAACACTGAGTACTGAAACAACAAAAAACTGTAAGACTCGACTTTCACATTGTCGGTCTTTCTACAGCTGGTAGAGTGCTCTATGCCAATGAAAGCTAAAAGGACAATATCATGCAACACAGTTTGAGTATTCATCCACCACTTCGACACATTTTACCAATCTCTAAATATCTGATCCCGACCTACAGAACAAACAACAACAACAACAACAACAACAACAATAATAATAATAACAATAACAACAATAATAATAATAATAACAATAATAATGATGATGATGATGATGATGGTAGAAGCTTTAAATATGCGTGGGGGCATCAAATACTCCCCCCCATTTTTTCACTGCATCTTCTATTGGATGTGCGGTTAGTATTTTCTTGTTAACTCCTAACATATGTAGCCTGTAGGAATGTTTCACACGAGTCTCTGGAAATTCTTAGGAAATGGTGATAAGTCACGGAAATGTGTAAAGAGCTCTGGCAATTTTCACTTCAAATGTTGTCAGAGAGGTACTTTTCTAAAAAGTCCTTTTTTTCTCACCACTTCACTGTAAAATCTTTAATACCATGTAGCTGTAAGAGAGTTACACATTTAATGAACAACACTTCCTCGAGGAATTTTTTAGAAGAGTTTTTTTCAAATGTGTTGTTGAACATTTTCATTTACATCGGAGATCTCAGCCAGACATTAACCAGTTACTACCACGGAACGTATCTCTACTGCGGTTCCTGGAGGACTGTTTAACTTGCCAAAAAAACAACAGCAAGGATTTATCCTTAAGATTAATTAAGTGGAAAGAAGATTAAAAGAAATTAAAATGGAATTCCGAATTAAATGTAGATCACAACATCTGCACCTCAAAAAAAAAAGGGCATCTCAAAAACGCTTCACAGAAGAGCCCCACAAGAAATAAACTTGGGGATGTTTTTATATCTGAGGTTTGCTGTAGCCTCCTTTCCTCACCAGGACAGCTCACACACATTTAACCTGAGCAAAGCAGGGACAGACACACGAGACCACAAACTACAGGATCTTGTGATGTCTCTCTGGTTTCAGAAATCTGCAAAAGTCACATCTACTCTTTAGTAAATTGTTAATCTACAGAGCATCGCTAATTCCTGCTGGATTGAAATCATATGTTTGGGACTTTTCTCTGAGCTCAAGGTGTTTTCATAATTTCACTACTTCACAATAGTCAATGTTTTGAGATGGCAGGTGGGCGTTCACTTGTTGGTATTAATTGAATTGAATTAATTGACTAGAATGAGTCCAGCAGTTATCTCTCTGGAGCCCTTAAACTTCTGGATATGCAAATTTCTGGTCAGTCATAAGGTCCAGGAATGATCAAAGGCGAGAGCAGAAACTCACTGTTCACTAAACGGTGATAACCAGCGCTCAGCCAAAAAATTAGTAGTTGCATAATTCTTCTCATTGCTGATATAAACCCTGATTTATTCTCCAGAAACAATAGTCAATTACTGTAGTACTTACTCTTTCAGTGCAGGAATAATCACAAAATAGTGTCCAAGAGAATTTCATTGGAAACACACATCACACCTCCAGGCCTGAGAGATAGCTGCCTCGAAAATATGTATCTAGTAACTTTTCCAGTGGAATGATAATAATACATATTTACTGATTAAATGACAAAATCCTACTTTTAGATATTAATAAATACTATGAGGCAGACACTACAAAAAAATGACATAATTGAAAAAGGAAAAAAAGCAAAAAGATTCTGAAAATATTAACAAAAGTTAGTTAGCCATTAGATGAAAAGGATTTTACAATTACTTATGTATAATTTGGGAACAGCCTGTGTAAGCTTTAACAATTCTCTGAACACTTTTAAGTAAGACAAAGGCATCACAGATTACCAAAAAATGACACTGTCCTTATAAACTAAATTAATTAACAGTAAAAAAAGTAATTAACGGTACCTTCTGATAAACGCGAAAGATGAAAAGGTTATAATATAAATACTCTCCATCTCTCACTTACACTATAAACCAATGTCCTGTAAACCAAAGACAACAGAATGACCCTGTGTGTCAACCTTAAGTGTAGCTTCCTGCTTTATGTACTGTATTTTATAACAATTTACCATCTGCACTGAGGTATGCTAATAGCTAGCTGTGACTATTCATACATACAAAAAACCACATCCATCTGTCTTGTACAGCAATCCCACATAATTCAGTCCCACCTTTACACCAAACAACTGTTGTTTACTTGCAAGGTGACAGTGAAATCAAGTGATTAATGACATGCACACCTTCCATCTCACACTCCGCCAAATGTGCACCAAACACTTAAAGTGCACCTCTTTCCAAAGATCCCATTGATTGCTGCCTGGTTTGTAGAATTGGAATATTACTGTAGAGAAACAGGCTAATTCCTGTATATATATACAGTACAGTATTGACAAGATTGCTCTGGGGTATGTGTATACACAAGAATGTACAAGAATAGATAAGTCCTGTAAATTTCTGTTTGGGGGGGGGGGGGGGTGAATCTGCTACTGTTTTTTCTTAAGACCCAGTTTTATTTGAAAAAACTGCTGTGCTATCCTTGAACTGATGTTGGTGCATCTACAGCATGTGATTTAATCTGAAAGGGATAAGACAGTCACATAAAAGTGTGCTTATGTCCTGACCACTGACTCTGTTAAGAACAAGGCGTGAGGCTGTGACAGAAACTCACTGACCACACTGCACATGGGTAGGGCAATGTTGAATTACCCACAGCTGTAGGGTTAGCCATGACACAGGCAGATAGTCAGTGAGAGCGCAGAGGGAGTTTGGGGATCTACGTTATGCAATGTACGTTTACTCCTGTTTACTTCTGAGAACGGTTGCCCTTGTCTTTGTAATCCTTCCTGCCTGTTAGCTAAACAGCAGAAACAATGCCAATGAAAAGAAATTCAACAAAGCAAGAGGCAACATTCTGTTTATGACTCCCATTCAACACACAGTTAGATTTCGAACTCCTGTCATGTATGAAGAAGACTAGGTTTAGTGTATTTTCTATGGGGCAAAAGAATATTGTAGTATTAATCCCTACCTGACACTAATACTTGATAAATGACTGACCTCGTTGCAGGACACTCGTCATTACTGTACCAACCATATGGTAAAACATTAGCCCTTCACCCTTCAGCAGGATAATCCCCCTGTTCTGGCAGTGCATTTTCTGGAGAGATTTCTTTGGGGCTGTAATTGCATGACAGCATTATCGCACAAAGGCAGATTTTGAAGAAAGGCATTTGCGTCGTTGCAATGTTGTTCTGAACCCTTGAAGTGGAAAAAGGAGAAACAAATGTGATCTCAAAGTGTTTACTAATAAAAGCACGACCTACACTAATCTAGGATGGTAATAGCATCCATATATTAATTCATTTAATTAAATACAGATGCAATAGTGAACATGTAGACGTATGTTTTACTAAGAGCATTGCAGGGTGTAAAACATAAAACATTAAATTCCAGACAAAATGAAACTGAGCCTTTTGGGACAAACAGAGATGCTCTTACTGTGTCTGCTGTTAATCAAACAATTGGTGTTAAATACAATGTATAAAAGACTTATTTATTGTAGCTACTTTATAAAGTGGTATTGACAGGCTTAATGCTACCCTGTTTTTCATCACTACAAAAGCATTTTAAGTTGTAGGATGTTCAGCCCTGGTCCCGGAAGGCTGGTGTGACTGCAGGTTTTCTAGGTCTCTTTAAAGCTGCAATCTTGGGAGAAGTTGCTAACTGGGCCAGTTAAGCCATCTGGTTAAGAAAGTTATGTCGAAATGAAAACCTCCAGACACAGCAGACCGCCAAGACATCCCCTGATCCAGCACCGTGCACCTCACTGTAGCCCTCTGTAGAAGGAGATTCCTCATGCATGCACTAATTGTGACAAGGAATCCAAGAGTTAATTGCATTATATAAAGCTTCTGAAAATCAGGAGTCTTCTAATGGAGCATTTGCTAAAATCTCAGCCTGAGGAGCAAGTTGGCTCTGTGGGAAAAGAAGGTCAATCGGATCCCTTCTTGTACACAGCTGATCCTCAGACTCTTGCTTTCTGGGACTACTGACTTTTCCAGTTAATTTTGAAACCTATCCTCCTTATTTCTGGTACCGAGTGATATCATAAAATTGTGTTTTATTAGCAATATTCTCAACCCAACACAACCTAGAATGCTAAACGACTGTGTAACGCCTGTTTTTTGCTTTTTTAAATAATCCATTCATCTGTATTTCAGATGACAACACCAGAATACTCAATAGACTCTGAAATTGAAGGACCCTGCAGACTCCGGCCGGCTATTTTCATAGGTCCTTCAATGTCTTTGATCTGCACCCAGTCTTGGCAATAATGATTCTGGTGGAATTCTTTATCACTCCCCTCACACTGGGCAGTAATGAACAAATTCACTGCGTATTACTTTGGACTTGATCTCTGGCAAAACACTGCTGGAACAAACAATTTGGTTTGTCAACACCTTTACAAGGACTCCTCAATCAATGTCAGTGGTCCAAATTTAAACAGCAAAGTGCATTTGACTGCAAGACCCCAGACTGATTAGACTTCCCAGTTCAGCGAATTGCTCAAGACAGGACAGCAATCAGATTACTAACTCAGCTTGAAAATACTCTCCGCTGCCCAGGATTAGCATGAATATTTTGATATAGATCGATAAGCAATCTCCACTCTATAAGAAATGCCAGCAACATTCATTTGGCTGATCAAAGGTTTATATCAGGTAGCAGCGACAGTTAGGTATTGTTTTCTGCATCCTACCCAAGTGTGATTCCATAGGAAGAAAAAAAAAAAGAGACGACTTGGCTCTACTTCACCTAATCGTGGAAACAATCACTGTTTTACAGGATCCCATCTTCCAGAGCTGGCTGGAATGAAATTAGGGTGGCACAGGGCTGAACCATGAGGGGACTGAACTCATTTATTAACAATTACTGCCTCGCCTTCACCCAACCTGACAGCCTCTGTCAGAGGGGAAAGAAGTGAAAGGGCACTTTTTTCAGGCTTTATTTATTAAGAGGAACAATGACAACAACCAAAAAGTATTCGTAATATGATCGGAGCTGAGCACTGAGAACATCATCTCAAACCGTCTTGAAGAGGAAAGCAAAAACAACTCAGAGAAGGGTCCTGAAGACAGCATTTGTTCCGTTGTGAGCATACGGACCCCTGTCTTAAATTTTTTATTTCAGCTTTCCAGAGCAATTTAACGCAGCTTTTTCTACACTAGAAAGAAAATTACCTCATGGCAAAAATAAAATAAAAAATTAAACTAAACACTTTCCTCACGGGCTGAATATTTGAGAGTGTGTTACCTTTAAAGAGCACATTTATAGGTGAGATTCATATTGTTTTGACCAGAGAGCAGGTTAGTGTTAGTGTTAGAGGGACAAAGGTCACAGACAGTCACACTATTAATTTGTGTGACTATAAAGACACGTAAGTCAAATCAAAACTTTAATCCACCCACGAGTCACAAATTATCCACCCACGAGTCACAAACCCAACGGCAACTTTTCATCTGGTAAGAGATTTCTCAATCCTACTCAATAGAAATCTACAATCAGTACTAACTTGTGACTGGTGATAGACAGCAAGAAATGGGACATGCAAACCCACTTACTGGCAGAAATAGTATTTGGATCTTTGTTTACATACTGACTAAATGTGCTATCTGTGGATTACACACATTATCACAAAGGGTGAGCATACCAGTTTCATACTGATTTGTCCCAGAGCACTCAGATCAAGTGACACTCGAAACGTTCTGCCACAAACAGTCATGTATTTAAAAAGTGGGATTTTGTTTAAATATAATTTATTTAAAAGATAAAAATACGGATTGTTTATCTTTTTTATGCAAGGGGTTGAAGACATGTGGAACAAGCTACACAGCTATGGCAATTGAAGCTAATAGATTCCTTTCCTGAAAGAAGTCAGGGTCTGGATGAGATCCTGGGATCTAGTAGCTGTTAACTCAACCAAACCAATTAGACAGACTGTATGGCTTCCTCTCGTACAGAACACTTCGTGTGTTCTTAGGTTTTGCATCTGGCTCAGAGGCCTGCTGAGCTCCTAGGTAAGTGTATTTGATGATGTGTTTGTGTCAATTAGCAAAGAAAGAACACAGGGGGGCTCGGCCTGTAGTGGTCACCAGACTGCAGCAATAGCACAAAGATGAGACTAGCTGGGGTCTTCATACAGAGCTCAGTGAAATAGAGCCCATTATAATTTGCCACAGAGAGGTGGGGGGAGCTTGTTATGCTGTAGCACAGCTTGTAGATAGCAGGTTTAATTTATAAAATGTGTCACTTTATTTCAGGCAGACCCCATGTCTGACCAAGCTGAATGATTTAAAGGCTGTAATCAGGACTAATTAGGAAATAACTGAGGATTAGCAGGGACCCCTGACCCATCTCCAAAAAAGCTATTCCAGTTTCACTCCAGCTTCAGTGTTGGAACACTATTACTCTAGAGAGCACTGTCACCACAGAGCACTGTTACACTGCAGAACCACAGAGCACAGTCACACTGTAGGAGCACAGAGCACTGTCACACTGCAGGACCACAGGGCACTGTCACACTGTAGGAGCACAGAGCGCTGTCACACTGTAGGAGCACAGGGCACTGTCACACTGTAGGAGCACAGAGCGCTGTCACACTGCAGGACCACAGGGCACAGTCACACTGTAGGAGCACAGAGCGCTGTCACACTGCAGGACCACAGAGCACTGTCACACTGTAGGAGCACAGAGCACTGTCACACTGCAGGACCACAGGGCACTGTCACACTGTAGGAGCACAGAGCACTGTCACACTGCAGGACCACAGGGCACTGTCACACTGTAGGAGCACAGGGCACTGTCACACTGTAGGAGCACAGAGCGCTGTCATTCTGTAGGAGCACAGACCAATGTTACACTGTAGGAGCACAGAACCCTGTGTTCTATTTTCAGAGGATCAGACAGCTTATTTAATATTGATAAACTCGGTAACTGTTTATCAATTTGAATTAAAATTAATATCAGTACTGAAAGGTTTAATTAATTATATGGCTTCTCTTAATAGTGTGATGAAAAAGCATGTGTTGAGAAGATTGTAATCTGAATTGATGTAGCCAAAGTTAATGCTTAGAGTATTAAATATCATTTTTGTGAAAGAAAAACTTTTTTATCTTATTATTTTGTCAGTACTGCAGGCTGCTTTGTAATAATCTTAGTGTTTCTAAAATCAAAGGTTGATTTATTACACGAATCATCAGACAGCTGGTTATCGCATGTTTATATTATAACGGCAAAATGTTTTGGTTATTATAACCTTGAAATGTTTTAGTTCAAGCATAGACATCACTTGTTTTGCTTTCTATACAGACCGAAGTATTGAAGTTTGTAGATGACACATTGCTTGTGACCTGGCTAAATTCCAGACTAAATTTTTACCCCTGGATGTCTTTCAAGTTTGGTCAAAGTGGCCCTTTCACATTGAAAGTGAGATACAGCCTAAATAACTGAAAAATAACATAAGGTGATGCCTCCTTTTGGCCAGCAAAAAAGAAAAACACAAAGTCTCTTTCAAACCACGCAATGCAAATTGACAAGTGGTGGGGAAAGTAACTAGACAAGATAAGATTGTGGGCTGAATGTGATTTTGGAAAGCCTGCCTATCCACTCCACAGAAGGGAGAAAACAAGTCTTATCCTTGAAACAAGAACAGGTTACAGGCCAGGTTCTGGATACTCCTATTGTCAGGAAAAATTGATTCATATTTCATGATTGAAACAGAAACATAAAACATCTCTTTTAAATCATTTGCGAAAATAAAAAGTATAACGTTGATTTCTAACTGAATGCATGATCAATGACCCGATGTGCACACGGAGGGGGGGCGTTTTTAAAGTGAACAAGGTGAGTTTACTTGTCGCACAACTCTCTCACCTGGCCCAACCGCTCCAGAGGAGCTGGCCCTTGCAGATTCTCTCTGACCGCGAGCTGTGCCCATCGTCACCCCGCCAGAGAGAGGAGAGAGAGCCCCCACGACGTCTAGTCCACCTTACAGGAATGTCTCTAATGGAGGCCTGCAATTTCACAGCAGCGAGACGGAGAGTCTCTGCTAGATTGATGGGGCTGGTAGTATTCACAGCCGACTGAGTACAACATTTCCATTCTAGAAATATCAATTGCACAGATATATATATTTATTTTATGTGTCAGTATTAGTAGTACCCTACTAATTGATGTCAGCGGGCAGCTTTGGCTCTTAATCCAAAATGAACCTCTTCCTGCCCATACAGAAGAAGACACATGGGGAAGTGCACAGCAACATCCTCCAGACCCTCAACTCACACTCCCTTACAGGCTGACATGTCTGTGCAAGAAGGTGAATTTGATCTGGACTTCTACAGGCGTTTTCTAAGAACAACAGAAAGCCCAAGGAGGTCCTTACAACACTCACAATAGGAAGAAGGACGTTCTGAGGATGAGCTACTAAACTATGAGCAAACTGTAGTCTGCCCAAGGTATTTAGACCTTATCAAACAGTACCTCCACAAGAGACTTAATTACCCAAGCCTGAATAGAGATGTTAGTCAAAAGCCTTTTGACTGTATCTAGGTTATTGGCCTGAATTATTTATCCCAGTGTCACTTGCAGCTCCGTTCTTCTTCACTAAGGAAAAAACTCACCACCTCATTCTGCATGCAGGGAACTCAAAGGTGGAAGCTGACATGGAATGGTAGGTGCACGCTGTCCTACTTATGCTGTTGTTCCGGTCATTTGGGTTGTTTCATGTGTCTAATAAAAGTCCCACTCAGCCGATATTTATCTCCTTGACGGAAGACCAGTTCCAATGATTAGAAGAACAAAACGTGTTAAAAACAGTAATAACAAGTATTTTTGTATCTGATGTGCTGCATTTACGGTACATACTGACTCATTATTAATCTAAGATAGCACAACAATAGGAAAAACTGACAAACCTCTCGATAGATCATGAAATTAGGTACATAAATCCTGTTGGGAAGCATTAGAGGTTTTTGCTCAGCTGATATTTATAAAGACATTTCCCCCCTTGTGCAATTTAATGATTTTGCAAAGCAGTAACAGGTTTGGGTAAAGCAGAGGACTTAAATAATGGCCTGACTGGTATCGAGCCTCTTCTCCAAAGATTAGATGCAGCTTTCATTAGTTTAGTACAGTACCACTCATTGATGAATTGTCAGACATCTTCCTTCAATACACTCCTGAAAGGTGTCTGGAAAACCATCCTTTTCCCAACACTTTCAGCTGTAAATCCAACACAATTCAATACCCTCTTCTCCTCTTTGCCACAGATTAACCAATAGTGTGGATCACATGGAAGGGCGTTGTGTGTAAGAGCTGTATGCAGAAATACACTGTGTGACACGCTGATGCCAGTCAATCTGGAGAGGTGATTCTGCTATATGTGTGGTTTCATGCATTCTTATAAAGGACATTATCCTCTGTTCAGAGGTGAGCCGTTGAAAAAGCTTTTGCACTTAGATGGCAATGTCATTTATGTGTGGCAATGAAAAGCTTTTAGCTTTTCTCAGAAATAAAGAGCTTGAGTTACCAGAGTGCTATTGAAACTGCTTTTTCGTTGCATTATAAAGTCCTTTGTATCTACTTTACACGAAGACCGTGCTGTTTTCTATTAAGGACTCCTGAGTGAGTAGAAATGAGCCTCTTAATACCCCCCTCTTCTCATAAGGGGATGTAGTAATCTGTTTCTGGGTAGGAACTGCACTGCATTTGTCCCATGTTTTCAATTCTGAACACTGGTATCTGGGACATCGGCATTGCACGGTATACTCACCTGATTATACTGATACAGTATCTATTAAACAAAAGCGGAATTAAGACCTGAAGCTGGATTTTATTTGGTATGAATGAGGCATTGGAGGGCATGAAATTGTCTTCACATTTTGTTTTTCAAAGCTGACCTCTTCAGAGGTCAGTCTCCTTGACTTGAGCTATTTGCTTGTCCTTCTAATTATAGTGCATCTACTGTAAATATGATACATGCCCCCGCACTAAAAGCTTTACATAAAAGTGTACTCAAAGCAGATAAATCCATCTTTGCTTAAAAGAAGTGAGGAGGAAAAAAGAAGGGAAAGATACTTTGGTGCAATGGTCATAAAATATCTCCCCCCCTTGCCCTGCTCAGTCATGCACACACACTGCACGGACATAATGCAGAACTGAGGCTAAATCATAAGGGAAGGGAGCATTTAAGAAGGGGTGTCACATTTCGAAGTAATAAATAGCAGAGATTGATTTGACCTCCCAGCTGGTCTTGCAGTTTACTCATACACAAGTTAGAAAAATAGAAGCTCTGTCTCTCCGGGGATCCATTGCAGAGAAATCAGATAGCCCATAGTAGGTTTAAAGAATACACAAGCCCAGCAATGTCAATATGGCATTCTCTCAGCCCGCACTATTCCTCATATCAGGTTGGGATCAGGAGATGCTCTTAAAATAATAAACATTTTATGGAGCCTGGTGATATCTCAGGTTGTTCCTGTGGTAGGTAGGCTTGTGTAGTTGGTCCCATCAGAGGGGCAGCAAGGTCAAAGGGTTTCTCTTACTTATAGGCAAACAGATATGTCCTGCATTATTCACAACTATTTCCCTGTTCGGCCTGTCTTTCGCGTCAGTCTGCCTGAAGTGTGCAGTTTTACTTGCAGATAGGCAGCAGTGCTCACTGTTCCTTTCACACCGGGGACCCAGAGCAGACTGAACATCGAATGTGCTCAGGAATGACTTCCTAATTTTAGGCCGTCCGCACTCTAGAAAAACCCACTCTGTGCTAAATTTCCAACACAGATCAAGACAAAACATTAGACATCAGAGACTGGTCACAACACTTCAGGCGTTAACGCATAGACAAAAGACAAAGGTAAAAGAAAGAAACAATTTTAATGGCCTCTACAAACACCAATTTTCTACCTGAAAATTTCAGCATTTTTAAGAGGAAGGAAACTGAAGAGAACAAGCTGTTAGCTGTGTTTTCAGTGACGAAGTGCCTCTCAGGAAAAAACGGGTCGTCTCTTTGGGTCAGGTTTACAAAGTCGAACTATATTCGCAGCAGGTTTGTGTAAGCTTCCGTAGTTTGATTGGGAACAGCAGCGACCTGACAGGTGTGCTCTCAGCTATCGGCCAGGAAACAAAGTGAGACTGAGAGATCCCTTTACAGCAGCGCAGCCCTGCAATCAGATACTCAGTGACGTTGTGTACGTTCCAACCACAGCGAGGAAATTGCATGAGACATAATCCAACAAAAATGCAAGTCTGTGTTACAGCTGCATTATAGACTGTTCCCAGCTCACAGCACTAAGCAATTATGAGTTCACCGTTTGATAATTAAGGGTGTTTATTTCCATATTTGCTCTGCTGTCTCAGTTGCAGTTATACAATAACTGGGCAATAACAGCAATTAGTAATATTCCATTGTAAATCTCAAAGCACCAAATAACTGCATTCACCTTCGCATACAGTAGGCCTTGCTGTAAAATGATATGAAAAAAATGAATTTTCCTTTAGCATTACGTAGATCGCGGCCTATGACTCAGTACATCAGGTTTAGCAGATGCTTGGGCTGAGCACTGAAATACCACAAAAAAGGGGGATTTGCAAAGTATTGGTCTGCAGTCTGAAATAATCTTCACATAAAGACACATTGAAGCTGATGCACACAGCTTGCACACAGTCCTCCTGCAACCATTTTCAAATCAGAGCTGAACGGCATTTTAAAATAGATGACTCGAATGTTTTAAAGAAATACAATTTTATGTCATACTTATTGACAGAGTGCAAAAAACAAACATGCAGGAAAGAGAAATGGAAGTCCTGCTAAACTGAGCAGAATTGTAAAAATATTCCACTGTATATAAATATTGACATTTTTATGTGTGAAAGTACCTCTGACATGGCTCTTGTCTTTTTGAAGACTTTAGCTGCAGACGGTTTTCACAGATCAGTAGGGAGACAGTGGTGCCAGAGTCATCATGTTTGCAGAGCTAAAGCATGGAGCAGGAACCTGTGATGAACTTTTGTTGATGGAAGACTAAAGATCTGTTTTGACCCTTAGGTTTTTTAAGGAAATATATGCTCAAGCACATGCATCATTGCTGCGAAAAGTAGAGCTGTTTTCATGCAGGTTTTGTTCTGGTATTTGCAAAGCTCTGTGCCAGACTTGCACAGCACATGTTCGGCTATGGGGCATTGTTTTTTTTTAACCCCCTGAAAGCTCTGCTGTTATTGCTGAGCCTCACTGTCACGCAAAGTGTTTGAGGGCAATTCATTATCTGATTCATAAGCCTGAGCTACGATACAGCACAAGCTGAAACACATTAAGCTGCATTTTGCTAAATTATTCAGATGCAAATGATATTGTTTCTCAGCCCTAAAACCTAAACTCCAAGAAACTCTGGAAACATTTCGATGCTCAGCATTTCCTAACTATCTACTCACAAATCTGACCAGTTTCTTTTGTTGCTTCTGCAGCTGAAGAGACAGGCCTGTTCTGTGATGAATGATGACAGCAGGCTCAATGAAAAATAAGTTGAAAAGCAGAAAGCTCTAATGCTAAACCATATTGGTTGCTGACTAGAGCAAATAGCATCAGTGTAGCACTTATGGATATAGGCAACTGAAACCAATCATACATTTCAACCAAATACCACTGAGCCCAGACTGCAATAAATTTTTGATTGCAGAGCTGCACTGTAAATACCCTGATTAAACAGTAAATTTTGCGTGCCTATCAGCTTCCCATTAAGGGGGCTGCTTTCAAAAACACCATTAATCAGCTGGGAGATATGGAGCAAAATATCAGTCATCAATTGTAACTGCTTATGACAGTTAACAAAGCTTTATATTTGCCAAGAATGCACACTGATCTATCAATTACGACTGGGTTCAGTCGCATGCTAATTGAGCATTTTCCTCTCTAATGCATTTCCACTGTTATCTCATAGGCTAATGAAACCAAACAAATCAATAAATATAAATTATACATGCAACGAAGTACTGCTGTGAACATAAAGTTTCTAATTAATTGCACTTGATTAATTTATATACTTTAATTATCTCGCTAAGCCACAGACGGTATAAATATCTGGACAATCTGCTTATTGCTATGTCAGTCATAAAACGGCAGACGCAGTAAAACTATTAGTCTCTGCAAGCTTTGTTACTGGAAAATACACTGCTGCTGACATACAAAAAAGCTTCACCTCTGAATAATTTAAGGTGAACAAATTGCTAGACAATGCAGGGCATGGAACCTTGATTACTGTTATAATTTTCTTGAAGTTGCAATATGGCAATGTGCCTTCTGAGCTGTGACTCACATCATCTTCCCTGAGGACATTATGACTGGAATTCTGCTGTGTTCTAGACAATGTGAGGAAGCAATAAACAAGGCAAACAAAAAGTTAGGATATATAGTTAAAAGTGTATACTTTAAATCGAGGGATGTTATATTGAAATGGTTTAAAACACTCATTAGGCCTCTTTTAGAATATTGCATTCAATTCTGGTCAGCGTGTGATAAAAAGATAGTGCTGGTATCCAGCAGATCTGGTTAGAACTTTTATGACGGAGGCTTACCAAGTTGAACTGAAATTGGAATTTGCAGACCTTTTCGTTTCATCCACAGTTACTGTAACTCAATAAGGACATCACACATACAGTATCTGCCTTAATAACAATCTCACTGCCAGTCAGTTATTTATTATACAAAAGACATTATCATGCCTTTTTCGTCTTTTCTGTTGTACAACATTTTATTTGCGGTCTGTATGTTGGACACATGATCAACTCTGAGATTACATATATCTTTCAGACATGGAAAAAAATGGTTTTAACAGTCTTACAGCTTTCAGCTGTTTGCTAAATTTTCTAATTGTTGATTTTATTCATTCATTTTTGTGTTTCTCAGACGGGGAGAAATTTGGTGGAGAGGAATGTGTTGAAATATGAGGTGTTACTCTGAGGATCGGCACAGTTTGGGCCATTAACATTGATCTCACGTCAAAGTTTTATTCACATCCTACAGGATGGGGAATGTGAAATGTAAATCACTGTCCGGCTCAGAGGGTCCCTGCTCAGTTCAGCTTTGGGTGGGATCCAGATACCAGTCTGGTTTAGATCCAGGTCTTTTCTTTCCAGTAACAGGAAACTGTGTTACTGGGTTTGTAAAATGCTTTTGGAAGTCACTGCAATGTTTTTAAGGAAATGGTCTTGTTTTTGAACACCAAGTCAAAGTTATTTGGCTCTTAGAGTAAATTGTAAATAATGAAAGTTACATCTTTGTTGAACATTACCTTTGATGGTACCTTATTGGCCCATGTTACTATGTTAATGTGCATTAGATTGGAGGGCATTTTGCAATTCTTTAAAACGAACAAGCACACAGGAGCCAGTTAACTGATTGTATACTGCATAGACACCCAGGGAAGTGAAGAGGATTAAACTGCCTTTTTTAAAATAAACAATGTGTAATGTAGGAGGTAAGTATTTGTCTTGAGGACAGTCTTAATTTTTATACTGATGGATGACTAGTTGACTAATCAAAAAACAAGAAAGGGAAGAGAATTGCCTCCTGTTTTTGTTTTTGGGAGGGGTTGGAGGGGGAGCCAGTGAGTATGTTTTTCTTTTTAGGCCACTTCAATTAACAAGCGAAAAAAAAGTCTTTCCTAAGCCCGCGATTTATCTAAAGATAAATTACCTATATTACTTTAAACTTTCCTTAAATCTTCAATTGTTGAGACGAATGACTTTAACAAAGACCTTGCAAAGTCCTGAAAATTGCTGGAAATCCCCTGGTTGCAAAAGCTGCTGTGGAACAGGATTGCGGGCGTTCTCGTCTTGATGGTGCTAATTAGGGTTTTAGTATAATTACCCAACAGGGTGCTTGGCAGAGTAATTACTAGAGAGAGGTTATAGAAGAACATTAATATGTCCACGTACTGTAAATATGTCGAGTAACAAAGTCTAGTCATCATTAAACGTAGATTTCTGATTTCAGTTTTACTAAATAAAGAACACAGACCAGGCTACCTTTATTCATTTTCAGCACATAGAGAACTACAGTACAGAGTCAAATCTTTTCCAGTGGTAAGATCGCTGATTAACATGACTATCAGAATTTATTAATTACACAGTAGTTACATAATTGCAAAGCACATGCAGCATAATTTGTTTCAGTGGGCACAGAGCTCAAAAGCTGTTATGCTTTCTTTTTTTCCCCTCAAGGCTATTAATAGTGTTGCATATTTGAGTTTTTCATGCATTCTGTGAAGTTTGCAATTTCAAAAAAAAATTTTTAAAAAATAATCCATAATCAAAAGTCTTTCATAAAAACAATTAATCTGTATGAAGTCAAACTCCAGCAAAGTGCATACAAGGTTCCGTCCAGTTTATTCACATGTAAAAATGAATAAATGGTGTGTAGATGACTCCAGACATTGAATTTAAACCATGTTTAAGCCTTTCTCTCCATAAAAACACCTGAGCCTTCTGGCCAGGACTTCAAACATTCCCAGAGTACTTTGTTTTTTTCCTAAAATGCCTTTCATGTTGCCAGTTCATAAAATGAACTTCTTTCAGAAGTAACTGGTCACGGGGGTATCTGTGTCTAGGTCTGTGTTTTGTGGAGCTGTATAACCGATTCTGTCTTCTGTACCACTTCCTGAAGCAGGCATCATTGAAAATAGGACACAACCTCTCAGCATGGATGCTGTTAAAGTGCTCTCTAATTACAGCATTGCTTAGACTCGCCTTAGTGCGTGGACATCGCTGTGCATGTGGATTCCTATAGGTTGCATAGAGGAAAGGACAGGAAATATGTGGTAACTGCAGCCACTTGTACAGAGCAACATTTATTCGCTGCTCGAGTCAGACCACCTATGTCACTTTCTTGGCTTTGATACGGCAAACGGGTTCCTCCCCAGCCTTGCTAAGCCTCCCCCTTGCAGCCTGAGCCAGCTCACAGGCCCAGCAGTATAACCTCCAACACCTCCGATCTGCACCACGCCCACCACCACAGGCCGGAGGAGACAGGCAGCTGGGATTGGCGCCGCAGACGAGTACAATCACTGCTTCCATAACAAGAAATGCATTGCTGGTCTTTACAAGATTCCTAGGCCAACGCCGAAACAAGTACATTCTCGTTCATCGCAAGAATAACAATAATAATAAAGGAGTATTTTTTGAATTTGTAGGGTTTTAATAAAGTGTAACTGTTTGTTAAAACTGAAAACCCCAAAAGACTCTTTTGTGTTATCTCTTGTGTGCACATATTTAAACAATTGCATTATTCCGGACAGGCCTAAGTTCATTCCCCATGGCTTTCCCTAAAAGGGATTGATGGGAAAAGCTGGAACTGCTGTTGGGTATACCGTATGGTTGGTCAGTTTCATTGCATCATATTTGCCTCCAAAACCAGAAGGAGGAGAGACTCTGGAAAGGGATTTGTCTCTGATTGGTGCAGCAATGCGCTCAGGTTATAATTTTCAAGGCTACAGATGCGTGTGTGTGTGTGTCCAGGGGTTGTGACAGGACAGTGGACATGTATGAGTGGAGAGGCAGGAAGGGACAGGTGAGCAGTGATCAGCAGTGGACAGGCCTGAGAAGAGAAAGTAGGCTCGAGGCAGGATGACTTTATCACCAGCTCGGCTTCTTCTTTAACTCTCGTCCTGCAGGATGTCTGGTGTCCCTTAACCAAACTCCAAATGTTGAAAAAAAAAAGTATCTTGCAACCGCAGCTTCAAAACCCGTTTCAGCCTCAGACACACCGTCTGTACGTTAAAAATACTCGCACGGACCCGCGTGCCAGCCAGCCATGCTGAAACTGTGGCAGACTGCTGAAAAGTCTGCAGTTTTTCTTTATTTTTTCGGAGCACGTATAGACTTTTAGTGTAATTCAAACTGGACTTCGATCAGAAGACTAAGTGCCTAAAGCTACTACTTAGGTAGTAGCATTGCTCAGGTAACAATTGTGCATCTACAGTACATCTATAAGGCCGTTTGAAAGCAAAATATAAAATATGTTAACACATCTATTTGAAAATCTAAAGTTTCATAATAACATTACAAAAATTATTTGAAATAAAGCCTATTTTATTCAGTCATTTATCCTCTCTGGAATGTATAGGCTTATTCATACATAAATGCATTATTTTATATAGTTCATGGCTTAACATATTTTTCAGAACAGTTTGTGAAATACTAGGAGTTCAGAAAAGTTCAGAAAAGTATCATTCTCAAAAGATGATAAACGCAGTTCATCAGGTCTGGGTCTGATTTCAGTGACTGGAGGTGCCCAACACAAATCAAAAGAACATTATTTCACCCTGTCACCCTGGTAATAACCCAGGTTTAATGTCAAATTATTTTTGTACTTTTTTGCTAGAATCACAATCTATTCAGAAGGATTCAGTTAAAAAACCAACCATTTGCATGAGTCCGTAAAAGGCACAGAGTAATGAGAAATACTGGTTAGGAAAGCCATTTTTAATTGCTTCATGTTTTAGAAGTGTCATATTTGATGTATTACTTTGAAGGGAGAAAATTATTTTCACATTGGCAAAGTAGGTGGGGAAATATGTGTTCGAAAAGTAAAAAAAAAAACAACAGCAGTAAATCATGGTAAACCTAACAAAAACTGCATTATCACAACACATGAGATATACAGAGAGACATACATCGACCTGTGACAAACTAAAACCCAAAGAAATGAAATGTATGTATTTTACTGTGAAATGTATGCATATTTGACATAGAAATATACAACATACAAATAGATGCTGCACTTATCATCACAACTAAATAATTATGATACTTGTAAGTAAGATACAAGATTCATAATATTATTTAGTGCAACCAAATAATTATTGAAAATTAATAAGAGCAGTTAATTAATTCTTAATTCTTATTCTGCTTATAACAAGAAGTACTTTTTTCAACAAAGGAAGGGATTATGTTAGGACACACGAGGTTGGTTTGAAATTCACACTCGAGGAGACGAATCAGATATGCCCACTCAGCCAAGCCCATCTAAACAAACGTGAATTTTACTGTCTCAGCGTTAAATACTTTGAATTACCGGAACGTAAAGGAACGTAACTAACGGAGGAAAGAAATAAGTCCCACGCAGGCTGAAAAAAAAAATTCAAATACATTAGCAATTAGCTCTGTCTAAGACGTGGTTTGAGTGCAAATGCTTCATCTACACCCGGCTAGTAAGCAGTTAGTGTGAGCCTCTGGTGGGTGGCAAGCCAGGCTGCTAAGACACATGTTCACATTTAAATCACTGTCATGTGTGATCGTCTGTGTCCAGAGCTGGGCCACTGTAGCCAGGACCCCCTGATTAAAGCTGACTGCAGGCTAGATTGGATTTGCATGGCAATTGTATGGAATCATATCCCAGTCAGAGAGTCCAGCTGCTGCGTACGATGGCGCACAGTTCCTGCTTTGGTCAATGAAAAATCCCAGGGAACTTTTAAGCTTTCAATTTCCTATGGGATGTGCTGGTATATTGTGCGACTGTGGTACTACAAGCCCATTTAGACAACCGTTTTGAATCACAAAGGAAAACAAGACGCAACAGTTTACGATGAAATTAATGCCGTGCTCCAGTTACCTGCAAACACAACTCAGAAACGCAGTTTAAAAATGGACAGTTTATTGGACACAAATACCTGTAGCCCATTCTTCTTTTTTTACAATCATCATCAGCTATTTACATTTTAGACGCTTCATGGTATCATTTAAATTTGATCTTTCTTCATTTTTGAAAGTTTTTGTTAATTTTTTAATTTTTTCGTAACATGCCAGATATGTTTAATGCCACAATTTTAATACAATTTTCAGCAATGATATTCCCAGATTTGCCCAAAGTTAGTTTGCTTTCCTTAACATGTTCTGTTGATGTGTATATTTTTCTATGAGTTGTTGCTTGACCTGGCTGTACACTCACTTTTTCCATAGAAGATATGTATTTGTAATCCAGATTGGGCTGGAGCTATGTTCCAGACCATACAACAAACTGCAAAGCATAACCTCCTTCAGTTTTTATAGGTTTCTTTCTACCCTGACAGCAAGCTTGGACGGGGACTCAAGTGTATGGTCAGTTTTGTATACCATCAACCATCCAGATCTCCTACATTACCTTAACAAACCCAACGTGGTCCATCTAGTACAGTATACACCTGCATAAGTGTCTCATTTGTAAGATGCATGCACTGTCTCTTTTGCTAGCTCATCGGTTAGTTTTTCCAGTGCTTTAACATGAGGCTTATTTCTTGGTTATTCTTGCTCACAGGTTCAAATCCCAGGGCCACACTACCCACCCAACTCAAATTCACCCACAGAGGAAGCCAGGACACCACAACTCTGCTATGGCTTTGCTGTTCTATAGGCCAGAACCCCACCCAGCACACGTGGCCTATCCCTCACTCATGTTTGCAGTTGTTTACATAGAATAGCTACAAATCTGCACAAAACTTTCAGCCTGTCCACATAGTGCATGCATATGTCATTACCTAGGGAGAATTACAAAGCATTATTTTTTGCTCAGATTTTGTCAGTATTAATATGAAAAATATCTATTGCTGGACTTTTGATTCAATTCCATTTATTTTCAGAGGATTGAATTCCATTTATTTTCAGAGACAGCAGAAACATTCTTACTCACACGCAGTATTTCCCGAAATCAGCTGTCCATAGACACATATTTAAAGTAAAAAAAAGAAGCCAATGACTTCTAAATCCTGATTGTTTTTGTCCTGGGGAGATGGTAAGATCAAAGCAGTTCCATCTCGGGGAACGAAGCGCTTTTAAACATCTCCGAGTTGTACGTGCTCACAGGTCAGCTGGAGTTCGTTTTCCGAGAGAGAAATGAAACTGATGCCCGGGTTTTCCAGAGTGATCCGTCTGAGGCGATGTGAGGGTACGCAAAGCAGAATCTAATCCTGCCTTTGTGCTGGAAAGACCGCAGTGTATCGGAGGTGTGGGTTTCAGTGCGATTAGCCTAACTGACTGGATCTCTGGGCTGTCAGGAGTATAGACAACATCAACCTTGAGAAGAAGAAAATCATTTGGCTTTCGGCTTCGGGAAAAAAAAAAATGAAGAGATGATAATGCCAGTACTGTAAGGAAGAAAGGACTCCCTGGTGACCTCAAAAATCTATAAGCTGTGCATTTTAATAGAGACACTTTCAGTCCCTAATAGTCATTTTCCTTCTGATGTGTCGCTTTGATTTCACTCTTATCTGCTAGGGCTCCTGGCTTTGCTGAGAAAGGGATTATTGAATTGTGCCCCCCCATTCCAGCCCCTATCCCACACCTCATATGTTTTCGGTCATTGAAGTAGACTGTACTTAAGAGTGTTATGGAGTCTGTCTGCTCTGCCACCTCCTCCATGGGTGCTCACTGGGGACTGTCATATTAATTGGGTTTTTGTACTGGCATCTAAGTCTCGCACAGTGTGCTCTTCAAGAGCTAATCTTACACTGAAAGCCAGATATAAAGACAAACATATTTAGCACAACAATTATGATAATTGCTGAACCGCTCAGCAGAGGAATAAGTAAATCTGATTAAGGACCCCTCTGCATGATCAAATATTAATCTGATGTCTTCACCCTAACCTGGCTTGAACATAAGAGGCTTTTTATGGTCTTATGCATTAACAGATTTGCCCGGGCTGAACTCATAGTACCTAATAATATTAGACATTCTACCCAATGGAATAAAGAACTGCCAAGAATTTAATCCACTTACATTAAAAATAAAGTAAAAATAGAACAGGACAGTAAATGATTAGCTCAGTATGATAGTTTAATTATATAATACAAAAGACAGTAGATAACTATGCTGTTTATTCAGTCTTGAAACCTGACACTGCATACACTCTTGTTTCTTTTTGTAAATAAACCAACTACAGTTTAGTTAATTATTTTACATTTTAGATTAATTAATTTAAATTTTGAATAGATTTGGTAAAAGTATATTAGTATATTTTTGTAAATGTCGGGATAATTTTTTTTGCCAGTGTGTAGGAGATGTTGCAAGTAATTAGACCGTGCTAAATCCTTGAACAAGAAAAAAGGAAACAGCCTGTTGTCAGTAATAAAACTCTGCACTGGTTGAGCAGGGTAGGTACAGAATGCATCAGATTGAACATGAAAAAATGCATCCAGTGTAATTGTACCAAGAGCAATAAGAGTAATAAAGGTTATGCTTTTAAATCTTGTTTATTTACTCTTTTAAATCTGTCCAGAATGAGCTTAGCTATCTTTATGCATTATTTGTAGAACAAGAACCAAATTCAGTGCGTTATTTGCCTAAAGTAAAAAATACAGCAGAAAGATTAACGAGGACTGAATACCCTTTACATTAAAATATTCCTTGTTTTCAGGTTTTTAAGCCAATGTAAGAAAACATTGCAATTTGTTTGTATTTAATTTTAACCAGTGAACACACCTTTTTCAGCTCCTTTCAGAAGACAACAAAAATAAAAACCTAAAAAATAATACATATCCAATTCCCTAACTATTATAGCAGTGTTCCTGTTTGTTCAAGTAACATTTAAAATGCGTTTTAAAATTAGTTATATTTCTGCACTTATTTCTCCATTAAAATATATTATGTAATATGTCTTCTACAAATTAACCAACAATCATGTTTAATTTTTAATTCTCTTTACTTCATTCACTTCTCATGCCTCCACAAGTAACTTGATGAAAGCCTGTTTGTGAAAGAAAAAAACAAAGAGAAACAAACATTTCAGTGAAATGTGATAGTGGTGTAACCATATTTTCTTTTCAAATTCTAAATGTGACGGTATGTGCTAACAATCAATGAACTAAATGTATTGAATGCTCAAGATATAATAGACTAAAACACAAAAGACATATATAATTAAATTATTTGTTTGTTTGTTTTCTGTACAGTTGTAATGCGAAAGTACGGGGAACAACTGAATCTTAATTTGGGTGCTCTATTTAATGAATAATTCCAGTAAAAGTATTTATTCTTCGTGCGATTATGCGCTGTTCAGCTGAAACCCCTTCACTCCCTGTTTCTGAAAGTCGTTGTCTCTGAGCGCTAAAGGAGCTTCCTCACCTTGTTATTATGTTTCTCTTGGTAGATATTAACGTCATCATCGACACAGTGTACTCTAATGCTGGGATAAGTTTCATGCCCTTACATCATTGTCGAGACAAGTCATTCATTTATTTTTTAAAAAATCAGTTCTGTTTTTTTTAGAATAATACAAAAGTAACCTTATTGAACATAATACATTTCCAAAAATGCTACAAATTTAGCACTGTATGGCAATAAATGATTAACGAGGATAATAATGATTCAAACATTAACCAACTCCCTCTTCAAGTCACATCAGAGAAATACGAATACATTTTATCTTATTTTAGGTGGCATTTTAACATGTGAAATTGCAATATCTAAATACATTTCTGAGCTGATGATCTACAACGTGGATTAAAAGGCTTACCAGGTGCTCAACAGTTTTCTTATGTCTACAGACAGGCACAGTGCCCACAGCGCTCAAGGTCCACTACAACATGTAACACTGAAAGTGCTGGACAAATCGCCGCAGGGCATTTTGTGACAGACAGGTCACCCCTCATTGTCTCTGTCCTCTTCAGTGCGAATGGTGAACTCCAGCGGTTTCCTACCCAGTTTTGCCCGGGCGACCACATGTTGAGTAAAGATTGACTGGAGGCTTTGTCATCACTGGCTGATTCACCTTCAAAAAATGTAATAACACCAGAGGGGAGAACGAAATTAACAAAAGAGCTGCTGTGGGACTCGGTTAATTTTCAAATTTCACTTTTCTTTTCAGAATAATGCCGTTTTCACTCTGTTTTCTTTCTCTAGATGGTCAGTGTCCCGTGGATAAGATGTTTAAAGTAAAACATGGAAGCAATTTAAGGTCACTTTTGTACTATTTACTTGAAACTAAATTTGTGGCGCTTACTTTTAAACGTATTATCCCGACTAATAAGAGATTAACCCAAATTACTGCGAGCAGTCAGAAATACAGCACCTAGTTACTATAGAGAAAAGCTTGGCACAAGCACTGAAAGGCAATACTAATAGAGTTAAAGAATGCATGTAAATATCAAGTCATAAAGAAGCAAGACAGCAGAAAGAGCGCAGTCTCACAGAGGGAACGAGGTCTGCTTTGAGGAGAGACAGCATATAAAAATAAGGCCGAAAATTTAACTCTGGCTAAGGAATCGACAGAGAAGTGTCTACAGCTACATTTGCGCATTTTTTGCTGTATATAATGACTGGGCTCGAGTGTACATAACCCTTTCCTGTTTCTGCTGGCAAAGACGAGTTCAGAACCTACAGCATATGAAATTAAATGAGAGCTGGCCTCAAGAAAGAGTGTTGTTTTCAATTTAGATACAGTGTTTATGCCATCTGAAATACATAGTTGATTGGGGAGGTCTGCAGGTCATCAGTCATTTTTACTTTAGTGCACAAAAACCTCCCAAGTCTTAATTATTTAACTGCCAATGTCTTTATCGTGCTAAGGAAGAGATTGTTCACCCAAAAGCAACAGATAAGGTTTTGTGGCACGAAGACCTCGGAAACCAGCACACACTCATGTACCTGATTGCACTCTTCTCTGAAAGAAAACATTCTTCTTTTTCAGGCCTTTGACAATCCTAATTTCTTAGATATGCGCAATGAGAACTTGATGAAGAATGAATTAAACCAGTAACCAGATGTCAGCAAAGTGCTGTGCTAAATTAACAACAAAAAAAACAACACATCGGAGATCTTCTGAGAAATCAGCCCTCACTCTGTGTAGCCAACCAGTATTATTTTACATGAAAGGATTACAAATTAAAATAAATCCTTTGACATTTAAGACCATGAAATGCAAAAATGAGCTGTTAATTTTAAGGAATAAACGGAATAGTATGAAGAAACTTTTTTCTAGCCAATGATAATAATAACACACAGTGGTGCTAAACGTACCCCAGAGCACAGTACAGTACAGAAGTGTGTGAATCCCTCTCATAGCATAGGGTGCAACGCAGGCAGTGTACTGGGGATTCTGGGAAGCAGGTAGGCTACAGGTTCTGTCCCCTGGCAGCCCTGATTGGGACAGCTAGTTCCCCTGCAGCAACTTGTTTCTAATCCAACAATTAGGCCTGCTTTGTTAACTCTCCTGCTGCACAGCCGGGCCCTCTGTTGCTAAGGGTGCCAATAGACAGCAATCACAGAGACTGGGGAACCATGCAAACTGAGCAATCACATACAATATTTAATGTAGTGGGTGGGTGCACCCTGCACAAAGACTGCACTCACCCACTGTTTTCTGGTGAGGGGCTAGTCTTGAGCCACTGATCCAACGAACAGAGCATCAGGACATCTCTTGCTTTAGCCTGAAGATCAGTGGCGCCATACCGCACGGCTGCCTGGGGTTTATTGGTATTAGTACAGTTGAACTGCTGAGCCTCATTAATATGACACCTATTTTTATTGAAGTGAGATGGAGCAAAGAATCAATATAATCATAATCAGACTAATCAAAAGTTCACAGTGAAATTGCAGCTAATTAAATGCATAAGAGTCAGACGAGTGGCTGCTTTTTAACAACGAATTAAATGTTTTGCTTCAGTTGAAGTTGCAAAAGGAATGTTATTACTATTACCATCTTGTCATTGTGCTACTGTTACGATAAAGTGGCTTTCGAAAATGAGCAGTTTTGCTTTTGAATTTGTGAAATGAAATAATTAAAAGTGTCGGAGCAGAGAGCTACATGGGCAAATACCAGCAAATAAGAAGTAGAGGTTAATTCTGAAGTGGAAAGTTAAAATAGAAGAGTAATATATATATTTTTTCAGCTACAGTACCTTTCTCAGCCTTTTAAAAAACATTTAAGGACATTGGATGCAAAGAAAACTAGCGTATGTTTATATAAATGGATTTTGTTTCATGTTTTGTTTTCACTCCTGATTTAAAAAAATACTAGAAAAATCCACACAGCTTATACCATGCTAAAGCCTTATTTCTACGTATTACATTAACTTGAAATATCTTTTAATTCAATTTAAAATAGCCTTTTCCTCTATAAGGCTACGTTTCTTAAATACAAAGAGTATACTTTATCTTCTTAAGTCAAGTTACTGATTAGAAAACTTATTCAAGTTCATACTTAATATATGTAAGAGAGAAATGGCTGCAAACAGAGCTCAAATATGATTGGCAAAAATCACACATACTATGTAACTGTATTCACATAGATTTAGATAGGAATTTTGATAGAATTCAGTCACACTTATTTCAGACCTGGAAAAATACTTTTTGTCACTCAAGCTGCTTGTGAGGAACTATCCTTCACTGGTATTAAAAGGATTCTTTGGCATTAAAAATGTTACAAAAATACAAAACCCACACATAAAATGCGCGCAAAGATCACAACACACCAGGCCAGGAAACAGGATGTTCATCCGATTTCCTTGAAATAAATATTTGTGAAACTGTACTATCTGAGCGGGCACTAGAAAGCCAGTGCACTTCACTTTTCTGTTTGAGTTTAAATAAAGTTTCTTGTCACCTAGGGTTCAGAGTGGAAAATGGAAGTAGCTCATTCTTAGACATTCTCACTTCACCAATCTGAAAATGTGATTATTGTACCCCTCTTCCTCTCCCACAGCTTTCCAGATTTAATATGTCCCTGGAATGTGATGTACGAGCTAATTCAGATGAAAAACCCATGACACGAGCCTTGTGACAGAGCTCCTGAAACAAAGACATTAACTCTTTGCAGATGCTTTGTTGGTCTTTTTCTTTTTGGAGCGGAGCGGAAGACCAAAAAGAGAAAAACAGCAAGTGGCTTCTAAAGCACAGCTCCATTCTGAAAGTTGTACCTCTAATAAGTTACCCCTGAGGAAACGACCTTGACAGGTTCAGAACTTCTTCAAGGGACAAAGAATAAATCTGAAACTCGACTTTTCTTTTCGTTTTCGTACCTGGTAGTTTCAAGTTAATTTCCCGCTACCTTTATTGTTGTTTTTTTTTCCAAGGACCCAGAATACATAAATTCATATAATAAGGTGGACATGTATTTTGTGAATTGAATTGACATTTTTAGCCATGTGTTTGTAACTAAAACATGCTGCTGTACAGTAGAATTACTTGTTTATATTCATAGACCAGACTACGACACAGGACAGCTGTGTGAGACCACTGCCACAGTCCACTTACTGTATATACACTGTTAAATCCCACATGGCGTAATCTGCTTGATAATTTCAGATGATCCCATTGTCAGACTTAATTCCTAAACCTTAGCTGGATGTAAACCTCTGACCACTGATTTTACGTTTGTAAATCGTCTTGAAGGAAACAGATTTACTGCGGAGCCAGAGAACCAGAAAAATGCCTGGCATGAGCTCTGTTCGTGGCCTGCTACTTTTGAAAAGAATAATCACATATTTTACAACCACTCAGGCAGATCTCCAAAGAGGTCAAGATTCTGCCTTTTTAATAAATTGCTGATGCTGCTCAGTGACGCCCTTTGTTATGAACCCTTGTCTCATAATACCTTATCAGAAAGACAGATAGAACTTACCCTCATTTTCATTTGTGATTGGTCAGGTCACACATTTAAATCCCTTACTGTACAATGAGCTTAATTAATATCTTCAGTTATAAATGGTGTAATATTTTGTGTTAAAGTACAGAGAAAACCATTTAAGGATTAAGTAAAGATAGATCTGAATTTTGTCATTTTGTCACTGTGGCTGTACTTTCAACAACAGATTGAGCTGGAATAAATAATTATACAGACAAGGATGTCTTTTTAAGATTGGTTTGGTTCTTCAGTATTAGTACTTTTATATTTAATACCTGAATATTCTTTCAAACTAAGCAAAAATAGTCAATTATAATCACTCTAAAACAATTTCACAACAAGCAGAAACTCAACGTTATTATCAAAGTTTCAACTACCCCAAAAAAATAATTGCAGTAGTAATTTACAAAATCCAGATCATTAGTTTCATATAAGAACTGTTCGAATTACATTATTGCATAAAACATAAATGGGAAGCATGATATTAATGAAAATGAACATTTCTCTCTAAGGCAACAAACGGAAGCTTGCATGAATCATTTAAAGCTATTGAATATCTCAGTTGTATTTTTTGTGACATTATCAATGTCATCAATTGACTCTACATACACTGTATGAACTGGCAGTGACAGATATTCATCTTCTTCCAAAACCAACACAAAACGGACATATGTTCCAAATGTCTACTCAAAGAAACGATTCCATAAACTATTCCTTTCCAAAGCAATGACTTTAAAATCTGGATTTTATTCTCAGAAACATCTATTGCTTTCACCCACATTACCAGCCGTTTCTTTTCGTGATCTAGTTTTGCAATAATTTATTCTTCATTTTGTGATAAAATCAAATAGTGAGCAGATAAAGTAATACCCTGAATAATAATAATAATAATAATAATAATAATAATAATAATAATAATTATTATTATTATTATTATGCTCTGTGGAAGTGAAGCAGTCCAGACACTGCTTTCAGGTGCTTTCCTGGCACAGATGTACAGTACCTCACATTTGTCATGCTAAATGAAAGAGGACTGCCTGACTGCAGTTTCTCATTCCATTTCCTCCAAAGTTACTGTGAAACCCCACCGCCTCCTGCACACTATCATCTGTTTCATTCCATTCTGTCCTCATGAACTGTCAGCAATAAACCACTTTACCGTTCATCTTTTCAACTGCTTGCATGCGATCTCCCCCCCACTCCAATTCATGCGCGCATCTACAGACAAAAGCACAGCCCTGTCTCCTTCGTTCCTTGTAAAGTGCAACCAAATTTAAAAGATGATATCTAAAATACGCACTGAATATTACACTAATTCTAAATTGCTTCAAAGAAACTGCTTTGCAATTATTTGTTATCTAACAAAGGAAAAAATGATTTTATGAGAAAAACAAAATCTACAGCAATTTCGGCCTGTAAAAATAGTATAACAATTGGTATCTGATAACTCCCTGTTAAGCCCCTGCGAAGAAAAGAGTATAAAAACCATTTTCCTGTTTGCTTAGAAAGATTTCAGTGCTGCTCTTACTTACATCCAGACCGTTTCTCTTCCTTCTAAAGAACTCTCATCTCTAGCCCATCGCCTCTGACAGCTACGTTCCACCACAGTGAGCATGTGCACGGCCCTGGCGCAGTCTGTACCCAGTACCCAGATCTGTACCAGGTACCTGGCACACTCAACATTTGTGTTTCCCACTACTGCTACAGAAAAGCCAGGCCGCTACAGAATAATCACAGAACACCCAAACTCCACCAATAAAAACTTTTCTTTCCCTTTTTTCCTTCTTCTTAAAGACAAGCAGGAAATCACCACTTAATTCAACAAACATTTGCTTCAACTCAGGAACAAAGTCGGACCTTTAACAGCGTTTTGTGTGTTCGTGTGAGTGTGTGTGTGTGTCAGGGCTGTGGAGCTGGTTTCTCGGCAGTCAGCAGTGCTGGTGAGAGGCAGCAGCACCATCTCCTGGCCAGCAGCTGCTGAAGTCTAGTGCTCCAGGCTGGGTTGGCATGAATCTCATCCCTGGACAGAGCAGGATGAGCAAACCAGCAGAGCAAACACACTCGACCGAGCAGTGCTGTCCTTGAATCTAGGTACTTCAAAATCCATCCTCTCTGCTTTTCTCCTGTTTCTCCCATCTCTATACAATCCTCATGTACAGGCCACTGATTTTAGAAAATATTTACTTCTTCTCCTCCTAACAATTAACTTAAAGATTCCCTTATAAATAGCATTTGATGAATATTTGTCCAGGATACTAATAATTAAAACAGGATTACAAGCAGAAATGGCATCAACTGCCATGCTTAATTGAACAGATTGTTTTATATATTATTAATTTTGATCAACAGAGCAAGATTGTTTTTCCATGATCCTGCATTCATTGCAATTATCAACATCCTCTTGTGGAATATAAGACCAAAATTCCTGCATCTGTCGGCAATGCTCTTATTTCTTCCGATTTTCCTTTTCAACAGGAACATGCTCAGAAATCAGCAACGTTAGAGCCACCTTGCAAATGCTCCAGTTTCCGATATTGGGGAACAGAGTCTTGCATCTCTCGCCGGTGAAAGTTTGATCGTTTTATTTATATTGGTTTTAAACTTAATTGTACTTTCTGTATCGTACTACAATATTTTATACCCTGGCCTGCATTAACCTGACTTAGAAAACTACATTAAGACTGTGCTCACCATGAACCGGTTCAAAGGTTGACTTTCAGCAATCGATTTTTGCAGCATACATTTTATGTGTGAATAGAATGTATGGCATTCTAGCATGTGTGCTTACCACTTGCCTTCTATACATACATGCTGTAGACCATTTTTTGCAAGGCACTTGTGGAAACGTACTGTGTATTATGCAGACTCCTCTCTTAAAATCAAATGCGACTCTCATATGGGTAATAACTGCAGCACAGCTGTACTTTTCTTTATATAAGGGTTTAAGTAAGGCTGTCAATTAGAAGGTGTTAGGTACTGTAGCATTGAACCACTCTGTCAATTTGAGGTGCCATTGTATTCTATTGCTGTATTAATAAGATAGATTGTCTTAAAGGACAGAACACAAGAATACACCTCTGTCCATACAGAAAGGGCTCCAAATAAGAATCCCTATAATCCAATCCTGGATAAGAATCCCTTCAACCCTCTTCTGTAAAACTCTGGCACACTGAGCACTGTTAGAGTGCCTTAGAGAGACTTAAGGTCTTCCATCGTGTGCGTTTTTATACAACCTGACAACTTCAAAGCCTTTTTACACGGATTGCTTTTTCAAAGACAATCAGGCGAAGAGTAATCCGCAATGAAGAGGAGCTTTGCCCGAATATTGTTGGGAAAATGAAACAAAATCAATAGCTCTTCAAGATGGGAGAAGAAGTAGAAAGAATACCAAAAAAAAAAACATATATGCTGAATATTCATCATCTGCACTGCTTGGGGATAGAATTGACCAAAAATTTTTGGATCACCGTCTTCAGGGATTTTCCTGGTCTTGGAAAGATGCAAACATTTTGAGTGTGCTCGGCACTTAAATGATCTTTTGGATTAGGATTCAATTAGCTCTTTTTCGAGGAGAGGTACACAGCTGCTCGCAAGCTGGAGAGCGCTCTGCTTTACTGTTTGCTTTCCTTCTGCAGAGGATTAAAAAAGAAAGGAGGGAAAGTAAAATATTGTTGCTACTTGAAAGTCATCTCAGCGTGGAAGTGCAGACTGGAGATGTTCATTTCAGCAAGATGGAAAAGGCATCTGAGATCCACATTATAGCAGAACAATGTTCTGCCTCTGTGCTCGACAGGACTGGCTTGCAAGGCAATTGACATCAAAAGGCACATTTTAAACTGTTACATAGCAAAACACTTTTCTGGTACAGATGAGCTACGCACCATGTGAAAAAAGTCCCGTGAGAGTTTAAGCACATGAGAGACAGTAACGACTTAGGAGATATGCAGCAAATTCACCATTTTCTGAGCCATATGTTCATGTAGTCACACCTTTACTAAAGATCCTTTAATATGCATTTGCACACCTTATTAAAGGTGGTGACATGCATTCTCCGAGGAAACAGATATTAAATTAATTTTACACATATAATTCTAGTTTGCAGAACCCGTGAATTTCCAACCGAAAATCTTCCAGACGTTTCACAATTCCCTTTGATGCAGGTAAATTCACAGACCATTCCCTTTCAGTGCATCTGGAACTTGGAAATGGGTGCAAGACACTGTGCCTGTGTAGAACAGAAACACCATTGAGGGAATGGAAATCCTTGAAATATCCCATTGTCCTTACCTCTTAGTTAAAATTCTAACCAGGAAATAAACATATTTGAAGGTACAAATCACCATAAAGGAGGAAAGAGAAACACAAATCCTCCACTTAGAACGATGATCCAGATTTTTAGTTGAGTCTGAAAAAAATGTTGAGACAAGCCTATAGAAAAAGTTGCTCTGTTTTAGTTTCCCTTGTGCTACTATACTTGCTGGATTAGAAGTTAAAGAACTATATACATTTATTTATTTTTATTAGTTCTATAGGGTTTATGGCAGCAATTCTTTAATGTTAGGGAAAACGTCCATGGAGCTTTTCTGTAAGGCGGGCAAAGATGTCTTACCATGTAAAACAGAGGTCAGCAGTATATCAGAGTCTGAGACAGGGAGATGCACAAAAAAAAACTTTTCCCAGCCAAAAGACTAAGACAAAGCATTCTATGAGGCTTTGAAGGCTAAGAGCAAACCAGAGCTAGCACTGTCACCCAGACTCATCGTTTCCTGCTGGCAAACTGGTTCCCTGTCCAGCTGCACAGACAAGCACTGCCATTTCCTACAGTCTGCAACTAGAAGTGCCTCAGGTTTGCACACTTGCAGACCCCTGAGTGTCACAGGCACATGTTCTGTCCACATATCAGGCTCTGCAGTACAGACGTCACTATTCTGTCTGCGTCCCCAATAAAGTTACAAGTCAGTAATACCATGTGCGCATACCATTCCTATAAGTGTGAATTGATCTGCATTAGTGAGAAGACTCCCAGTGCATCAGAAAAGACCACTGGAACCCGATACCAATTAAATATGTTTGTCCCTGGGAAATGGCCACTCAGGACAGTGGATCAATGGCAAAAGCAAAGGTCAAAGCAATACAATTCTTTGGAAAACTTCAGAGCCCCCGCAGCCATCAATGGCTACTATAGGGCAGATTATTATGGTGAAACAGATATAAATACTAAATTACTAGAATGGATCTGAATTTGGATTTGACTAGATTAACGCTGAAAAGTCTGCAACATCGGTTCCTCAGAAATACTGATGAAATGCCAGAGTGACGTCGAACAGCCTGGGTGTGTTGTGAGCTAAAAAAATCCACTTCTGCTGCCGGTACCTTTGGCAGCATTAATGTAGCATTAAACGTCCAATGAGAACTGGACAAACTGCACATGCTGTACCCAGGGAGCAGCTGAAAGCTGGTGTGGACAGGGCAAGAGATGGACATTTCAGCACTCCTGGCCTCCTCTGTGACTTTTCCTATAATCATGTGATTAGCCTTTATGATGCTGCCATTAATATGCAGATTTGATTTTAAGCCATATTAATTACCCATGCTCGAAATCCAAAATGAAACCACAACTATGCCTGTAATAAGGATTTCCTTCTGCAAGCAAGCTTTATAGATCGCTGCTTTCTTCTTCTGCAAGAGTCTCCAAGGACCATTTGAATCCATATTAATTTCCTTTCTGGCAGTTATGTGGCTGTGTATGAACTGCACTATTTCACTTTTAATCTGTCAGTAATTTAGTAATGTGTAAACTAATTATGCACAGATATTAATGTAATTGGTTCTGGGAGCTGTAAAATCAATGTGTTTGCAGAGACTGCATTAAATTGAATTGAGTTATTATAATCATGTGTCAAACGCTGATTATGTTATGAAACTAAAAAGTAGATGTCAGCCACAGGTCAATGCACAAGCCTCCTAGCTCCATAAAATCCATGCTTGTTCATTCAATAATGCACAGTAGAAAGGATCCTTCACCCTCACCCTCCTTCCAGTTTATTTTTTGCTCAGTGCAGCTCTTATAAATTCAGTAGTAACCCCTTTCCCGTGTACAAATCTACCACTGATATTGCTTTACGTGGAAGAGTGCTGCAGTTTTATTTCAGTTACTCTCAGGGTTTGAAGGCTTAGTAACCCTGCAACTTGATAGGGATCTTAGTTTACCAGTAGTGTCCCTAAAGACTAGTTATTTATCATTTATGTGTTATTCAAATGTTTCTCATTTGCCTTTTCAACCTGTCTTCCAGTCCCCATGCTATTCCTCTGGGAAACCCCCTGCGAAAGGCACAGTGTTCATAATGCATGCACACTCCTTGACAGGCAGGAACTTCCTTCCAGAAAGAAAGGAAAAAGCACACACATCAGGACAGACTGACTTTGTTTATTAATTGTCTTTGTGGCCTTTGAAGTGTTCTGCCTCTCTTGCATTTACATCCATTAGCCTTAACTCGCCCCCTTCCGCAGGGTGATCAATAACCCGGGACAGCCTATCAAAACCCTTCTTTAAGCAGCTGATACATAAAAGCATAGATTCCCCGACCCACTGTGAAAGAGGGATGACAGCCCCCTGGGAAACTAGCCAACACCCTGCATAAATCCAAACACGTGCTGAAAATCCAGGGAAGAACCATAGTGCAATATCAGACTCATTTGGGCAGATGCCATATAGAGGATGACCCTCACACTGCTCAAAGAGTTCTACATTGAAAAGGAAGAATATATGATATACAACCATATCTTGTTCATAAAACCTCTTGCCTGGCTCCATGATTTTTGGATTTATTTAGCTCAATTCTTTTTACTCATGCTTGATCTAAACATGGAAAACATTTATCCCACACAGAAATTAAAAGTAAATTAAATAACAAAGAATTAGCTTTGAAACACAAAACTATCTCACAAAAGGAGAATAGAAAATTCCTGCTTATATTTAGGTGCACACAATCCCTCTATTAGCAGAGATTCATCTTGTCTCTTTGTGACCGTGATCTTTAGGCATCGTCCACTGATAAGACTGCCAGAGTTGAGCCTGTCCATCCTGAGGGAGAACAACTCAGCAATATCACGAACACATTTAGATATTCTGGGCTGCTTTCTAGAAGAAATCATGAAGGACAAGAGGGAGGGAAAGGATAAATGATGTCTATCTTGACAAATACATGAAACAGAAATGAAAAAATCTATATCCACATTTTAAAATGGAGAGGCATGCAAGCTTCAAAATGGGCTTCAAAAACATTTGCAAGGTGCTATAAAACAGTCTGATTTTTCTTTGCCACAGCTTGACTAACTCACTTGACAAGCGATGATATTATTTCAGATTGTGGAACTGCTGATTAATATGATGCACGTGGAGCTGGGACCACACAGGCACACTCCACTATCCATCTTTCACTGCTACAGGGCATTTTCTCCAGCTTCAGCTTTCCCAGGGCAAAGCACTGGATTCTCCAGCAAAGAGAGCTGCAGGTACTTATCCACATCCACACTATATGAAAAAGAAATTAACCAACGCCTCCAGTCCTACACTGTTGGAACTCGGTCTGTGTCAGAGGCCTGGTGTCACTACCACAGCTAAATTCTCTCGCCGCTAGATCAGACCCTCACAGTAGACTTGTGACTCTTTGTACAGTTATTTTAAGCCCGTAGTATGTAGCATCTACACAATATCTATTGATTTGCAGAGAAGCCTTTAACACAATCTCCTAAGCTCAAAAGGCTGTTTGCACAGTGCATGGTATTGTTCTGCTGCACAAAAGACACACAACATGAAAATCTTGTTGAATAATTCTGTTAGAAAGTCACACTACATCATTTAACCTAGAATCATACACAGGGTTTATTAATAGTATGGAAATGTGAACAGTGGTAATTTTCAAACCTTAAACTCTAAAACAGTAGAACTTGAGCTCATTTTGAGACAGTCTCTGGAAACCATTATGTCTGTCAAGTGATTTGTGTAGAATGATTGATAGCTTTTGTTTACAGTGTTTTTCAAAAGAGATTTCAAAACATCACTTCACAACATACGTAAACAATAAAAGTTTAATCAAATGCCAATAAAATTATTAAACGGGCTTAGGGTGTCGACTAAAATGTGTCAGCTGGTGGTTTCCTCTCTGTGTGCTCTGAGGGCACATGTCCAAGCCCCACTACGATATCTGCACTGGCGATGTGGAGTCAAGCCAGCTTTCAAAGTCAAGCTGTATTTTCTTACACACATCACTCACTCAGAAGCTTATTTGTGCCTGGTCAGTGAACGACGGCCATAGTGAATTTAACACTGCAAGTAAAAGGACCCTAGCATCACCGCAGTGAGAAGCAAAATAACAGGACACAGAGAACTTCTCAGTACACTGTTGCAGAAAACTGAGCACACATTCTACAGGACAATACGACAGGTTAAACATATGTTCTATTTTATTTTGTACACGAACTTCAAAATCCAGTCTAAGTTATCAACACTTTTATTTTACAGTCGCCAATATTTTATGTCTTAAAGGAGAATCTGTAGAATCTTTCAGAAAGGCTTGAAGCAACTGTAATCCAACTTGATCTTTCATCTGATTGCAGACTGGCTTGGAAGAATTTTTCAAAATGTAGAAGCCAGATGCACCGCAACACTAGGCACACTGGATTGTGTGTGAGAACCTCCAGCTGTTGGAAAACTCAGGTGTTTTACTCTCGCCTAACTCAAGAACTATCAGGGGAGAAGGAGCTTACAGCTGGCCAGGCCACAAAGCAGAGAGAGTGCAAAGGAAAAGAAATTGGAAACTTAGGTCTGACAGGGAATCAGACGATCCCAGGCTGTTGTCTGATTTTTTATTATAGAAAACCAAACATATGTACACTGCCTGCCTCCTCATCTTCAATACTTTTAAACCATGTCTAGCCAACATCAACATCAGGGAGAGTCAATGGACAGTATTCCACTGGGGTGCCATTAAGAAAAGACAGTGAATTCTATACTGTGAACAAGAAGTGTATCTCCTTCTCATGGGCTCCTGAAATGGATTTCTGTTACACTTGGTACTCAAAACTTCTTTTTTCCCTCTCTCTTTTAAAGGACTCCTTTGTTCTTTGCTTACTGGCTCTGGCTGCCAAATTCACCGCTAATGTGACTTTTCATTAATTATGAATGCAATGAGTTTTTTTTTTGTACAACCTTCATTTATGCTAATAAGACAAAATTGATATGTTCTGAGCAAGAGAATGGTCTTTTATTCTACCTTTACAAATTTCTATTGAGATGTCATGACAAAAAAAAAACATGACATTTTGTAAACTCAGAAAGAACAGCTGCTGTAATAAATTATTGTAATGAAGTACAGTACTGAGAAAGAGAACAATGGTTGTTTCTTACCCAGGCCATTTTAACTAGCAAGAACTTGAATTTCAAATTATTTATAGCTTTCGTGTGTTTGGTTATCATTGCTCAACAACAACATCTACCATTTAACTCTGCATCTCAAGGTTTGTAGACACTCCAGAAAAACCAATTACAGTCAGTTGTCCTGTTAAAGGTGGTATAATGGAATACTGTTTTATTTTGTTAGGTTTAGTAATTAAATTCCAAACATGTCCTGAAAGTTATATATACATTCCATACGTAAAATGTGAACAAAAAGGTTTGACATCTGATTGAAAGTTCAGAAGTGGCGCATTTTGATGACATCACACCACGTAAACAAACACTGAAGGATGGCTCCTGCAACCATCTTCTCCCAGAAATGGACATAAAAAATAAGTGTGGGGTTTGAGCCTCACACAACAAAATTAATGTTCTTAGTGCCCAATACTCCTGAGTTTAATTTTAATATCTATTACTCAATCAATCCTATAGTATAAACCTGTCCTATGCACTACATCTAGAAAAAGCCTTTGTGGTACTACAGTACTCATGATAAAGTACTGTTATTCCTTTACATCAAATATATCAATCTATTATAAAAACTGTCCAACTGTTAGCAGTTTTTATACTAAAAAACTCTTTGCATGCATCTATAATCATTAATCTAATTTCTGACATTCTCTGCTTCTGAATAAAGTTTGAAGAGAATTTGATAAGAATTTAAGTATAGTTTGACTACAGTTAACAAATCTAACTATAGTATATTTTACTATACAACAAGTCTAACTCTTGGTATGTTTACGTATAGTAAATGCATTTAACAACTGATTAAGTTAAATATTAGAATAAGACAGTGCGCAATATTGCATCATTATCAATGGCTGAAAGAGAGAATTGGTAGAGGTTAGCTGTTGGTGTTCTCTCACTCTGCATGTTTTATACAGGGGCAGTTTGTGTTGGGACTATGACTAATGTGACTAACCGTCTCCCCTTGGTCTGTTGTTAACAGTTATCGGAAGCCGCTTGAAAGTAAAGAATAAGCTTTTCTTCTCAGTGCTTCATAATTCCGTTTGTTTTTCAGCAGTTTTGAAGTTTCAACAGTCAGCAAAACCTTCTTTCAGCTCCTAGTCCAGAAGTAGATTTACTTACTGAGAGGATGTTGTGGTGTGTGCCATGATAATGCCAGGAAGGCTTATGTTTTCAGAGGAGCAATGCAAACTGACCTGAGAACTCCGTGCCAGCGCTGCCTTAGAGCCCTGCTGAATGCATCATCTCTGAGTCTGTATGAACTGTAATTCCTGTTCATTCATTTGTTTTGTATTGTTCAATGGCTGGGGATTTTCTGCCAAGTCATAAGCTCTGGCCATAAAATGCATTTAATGTGTGCTGTGTCAGCACAAGATTCCAGAGGGTGAAAGGTCAGGTAGCTGCTTATTGCTTCATCTTTGCTTAGTGAAGGCTTTTTTTTTCCGGGCGGGGTGATGCCTGCCAGATGAGTTAATAACTAAGTGAATTAATAAAACAAGAATATCTCTTCATTTGCGCAGAGCGCAGAAATTCTTCACTTCAATAATTATCCCCCTCCTCATCACCTTGGGCTGCCCTCACACCCACTCTCACGCCATGGCACATGAGCTGACGAACGCAGCTGAAATCGTCTCTCTCCGCTCTCACACTACATCCAACAGAGCCCACCGCAGCCCACACCCCGGGAGAGCAGACACCCGCGCCCTCTCCTTCTCGCTGTATCCTTTCACAATTTAATCCTATGCTGCTGCAATACTTACTCTAGCTTACGCTTCCTCACGCTGAAGTCATTAAGCTGCACAAAACAGGCAGCGGCTTTGGGGAAAGCACTGCGACTCAGTAATTCCAAATACTGTTATTAGTCCCGTTTTTGAGTTTTTTGGAAAATCTCGGTCGTATCTCATGAGCAAAAGCACTGACTTTAACCGAGAAGAATACAACACGTGAGACCAGGCCCGTTGTGGCTTCTTCCTGAGCTGCTTCTATAGTCTGATGCTCTCAGGGGGAGCTGAAGGACACTGCCACCGCTGGCATTCTTCCCTGTTCCCAGGAAAGGGGCAATAGCTGTTCCTGTGCCTGAATCCCTGAAGCACAGTGCTTCTCCATTACCAGCCTCTACCGGAGCAGTGGCTAATCCATCCACCTGGTTTCTAACTGCTTTATCCGATACAGAGCTGCAGGGGGACAAGGCATCCCGACAAGCTATGGGCAGGACACACCCTGGACAGAATGCCAGCCCATCACAGGGCAGAAACACAGACACTCACTCACACCTGGGCCAGTTTTCCCAGAAACCAATTAACCTCCCAGTACATTTTTGGACTGTGGGAGGAAACCCATAAGGACACTGCGGGAGAACATACAAGCTCCATGCAGACAGCACCCCAGGAAGTGAACCCAGGGCCCCAGTGCTGCAAGGCAGCAATGCTAACCACTGCGCCACCATGCCACCCAGCACTGTTTACAATATCATTCATTAATTGTGGTGCCTTTCAAACTCAAAGGCTCCCCAAACACTTCACACGGAGCAGAGAAGCCACCGCACCCCTCCCTACAGATAAGATAAGATCACTTTATTGGCCATATACAATTTCTTGTATTAGGAATTAGTCTTTTCACATACCCCAACTTGCTCTCCATGAGACACACAGACAGGGAGAGAAGCTTGGGGTCAGAGTGCAGGGTCAGCCATTTATACAGCGCCCCTGTAGCAGCTGGGGTTAAGGGCCTTGCTCAGGGGCCCAATGGAGTAGGATTCCTCTGCCAGCCGTGGGATTTGAACCAGCAACCTTCCAGCCACAGGAACAGATCCATAGACACAGAGCAACCACACCGCCCACCTCCACCTTTCTGCCTTGTGGCAGTCACTGGGCACCAGCAGCCCGTGTGCAGAGGAGGGGGAAGCTGCTTCACCCGCTGAGTTGAGGGTGAGATGTCGGCGGGGCCAAGGGTGGTGCGCAGACTCGAGAACGCAAGGACAAGAAGAGCAACAGAGCTGCAGCACTGAGGAGCTGGGTGTGCCGCGAGGAGCTCTGCTGGGGTTTCGGCTTTTTAGTCTTTCTATCGATCGGGCTGGAGCTGCTGTTAAAACCGTGGCAATAGAACTGTACTCCTCTGATTGATGGCACTGGTCCTGTTAATATTATTTATGGGAGAGGGCTGGACTGCTCCCTGAAAGAATAGCCCCCATAATAAGTGGTGATTGATGGCAAGTGAGACATCCCTTCCCCTGCTGACCTGGGTGCTGTGAAAGTCAGATGGATTAGATCTAACACAGTTATGATTGATATGATCAGATTACATAATCTGCTACACAGGATATTGGGCTTTTTCAAGTTGAATCATTGATTTTTGATTACTATGGCACTCAACACCATTATAGAACAGCCATGACCACAGAAAAAAATATATATACTGCCTGCACACTTGTGTATTGTTTTCCAATGGGATTTTCTATTTGGGGTTTCAGCTGACCTTGGTCTTGTGTATTCATTTGTGCGTCACTGCAGATTTGTTTACTCACCTGTTCAGAATGCCAAGTTGTTTCAAGGATACTTGACATTCAACATCCAATATTTTAAAGTTTTGCTCGGCATGAATGGTGGAGGAACAACAAATCCTATTTCAAGGTAGAAAGAAACTTCCAGTTTCTTTCAAATTTCCCTTTTTGCAGCCTTTAACAACCTCGGGTTCAGTCTGTACCTGAGTCATAAAATACAACTGTTTTCCCTCACGGAGCACAGTGAAATCTGGAAGGTAGGGGCCTGATACAATTGACAAACTGCAGCAGCCTCAGTAACTTTAATAGCAGATTAAAGAAGACTCTGAGCAAACAAACAATTAAGGTCCCAAGACCGCAGTCGGGTAGCTCAAGGCTTTTATTCTAACTGTCTTTGCACTGTCTGCATACCCTGCAAGGCTAATGGTTTGTTCTGGGTCACTCGGTCAGTCAGATGAGGAAGACAATTTTTGGGGGGTTGAAGCTCAGGCCCCCTCAGTGTTAAACATTCTGCAAGAAGGTGACTGACACATTTCTTTCATGTTTTTTTACGGCAACAGAAATAAAAACTGCAAAACAAGCGGGGAAGTGGAAGACAGCATTTTCACAAGCGACACACAAAAGCATTTAAGAAAAGAAAAAGTCACATAAAATCTCGGCATGACTCAATCAGTCGGGCATGCGAGGATCCTGTACATGCACTCAACGTTTATTCCCCTGAAGAATGTTTAAAAGTTGTTGACCCAAGCCAATTAAAATCCTGCAGCTTTGTCTGGTGGCATTCCGTCTCTGTCCACGTCTCTTCCCCTTTTAAAGAGGAGCTGCAGCTCTGTTTTTCCGTCTTGACACACATTGCAGCTGTATAATACTGAGCGTCAGACCACCATGATGGGCACTGCCATTAATATGTCATTTCCTCTCTCTTTTATCTTAATGAAAATGACCCTGGATCTGACCCTTCTATCAAAACATCCTTTGTTTGGACACAGAGGCCTTTCACCACAGAAAAATAGTTATCAACTGAGTGGAGCTAGCCGATCAAATGTGAAAGGTAAAAATGAATTTAGTGAGTATGAAAATGTGCCTGCTCCAAGGTTTTTTTTCCATTAATCAAGAGCGCAGAGAACAGCCCTCACTTTTCAGTGTTTGTTTGGTTTTCTTTCACTGTAGTGGCACAGTGAGGTTTTTGTTCACTAGAGGTAGCACTGTATTTAAATACAGTAAACACGGCAAAATTACTTTCAGAAAATTACACGACAGTTCCTACAGTACAGGATGTCTATAATAACTTCACTGTTGCATGACTAACTTCATGGCTACACAAACCTGCTAAACGAGTTTAGACAGATGGGTTATATCCAAAGGAACTCAATGAGGTTTTGTGAGTCAGGCTTCATTTTAAGGCAGGCTGTACTTTGAGATGAAATTAAAATATATATGAAAAACATATTACAGCTTCCCTTGGGTCTGCCACTGTGTGTACATTCCCAAGGTGTTCGAGAGATGATTTGGAAACCTGCTTCATGAGTGTGCTGTTCAGGACGGGGCATGATTAATGCTTCTCCATGACTTTTTTGACACCTCTGGCCTAATGGCTCCTTATTTTAGACCAGTTAATTATTATTTAATTCATAAGAATTTGGTGGTGTGATATGAGGTTTTTACTGGTGTAATACTGAGTCTGCACAGTGGCTGTTTCATACAGAAACTCTCAGACGAACAAGTAAAAGTACTGTGTGCACTCACTACAGAAAAAAAATGTATATGCCCAATATTATGATTAAATAAAGAAATGACAAAAAGGTACCAGTGCACATGGATTGTACGTGACCTTTCAGTGACTCTCTGGGGAAAGAGCATCTCAGCTGTATGCTGTATAGAACACCTGAACCATACTGCACAGGACCGAACCCATTTTACCGTAAGCCTTGTGGTTATCATTACTGAACAATTTCCAAAGATGTAATCCACATTTCAACAGAAGAAAATGACTAGGGTGACATTTGCATGGAAAAAGCTCATCACAAACTCCATGTGGCTTTAACATATCACAAGGTACTGTACAGTGGCTGAACTTTTTCTCTGAATAAAAAAGGCATGTTCTCAATTAATCAGGCATCTCTTTAATCTATTTCATGATATTTAAACTTCACATAAAAAGCAATATCTAAGAACAAATGGGGCAGAAAGAGTTCAAGTATCATTTTTGCTGCCAGTGTTAACTCAAATTCCTTGCCCATTGCAGACCAGCGGTGTTAACATTTCATGAGCAAGATGAATGCTTATTGTCTGGTGTATGTATTATTACTACCATTACCAGTACTGGTCCCAGTTTCAGGTCAGAAACAGGCACTGGGAATAGGAATTGTTTTGCAACCTCCCATCAGATTTAGCACTGGGCACTGTTAATACGTGTCAATAAGGGCACCTGAATTGACAGATGTCACATTAGTGTTGGTGGACTTAACCAAACCCAGAAGCCTTTGCTGTGCAGATGAAGAGTTTGAAGCTGGGATTTTTAGGGTTGTGTGGTTTTTAACACACACAAAACGCGGACTTTAGGAAATGGTTCAATTTACATCCCATGACCAAAAGGAAACAGGCTCGCTTTGATAAAGTGGGTCTAGCATCACCTGTTTATTTTATCAAGCAAATGAACCATAAACGTCTCAGTTCTAGAGTGCATTCCAGTTCATGCCGAGAGTTTGCAGCAGAAGCTGTCCCTGTTCTCTCTCTCAGACACCTGCACAGCTGTCACTGCCCTCCTGCCCTGTGCCACAAGGAGAAAGACAGTGGGAGAGCTGTCTGGACACTCAAAGCGCCACTTCAGGCATAAACTCCAGTGTCTCAAAGACAGGAAGACAAACAGGTAGACAGAGATACTGCAGGAGCTGCGAGTCAAGACTTTTCCAGACACTAACCAGACCCCGACTGGCATTGGTCTGGAATGCTTAATGTTACTCCAGGTAAACAAGTCTAGGTCCCTGCTAACCTACCAGCCCTGAAGCTGAAAGGGAGTGATTCTTTTCTCTCTGCAACTAATGAACATACAAGAAAAAGAAGTAATTAAACTGCCTTTCTGTGGTTTGCACAGGGAGGTTCTGCATTGCTGCACCTGTCATTACAAGTCTGTGTCTCCAGCTACAGGTTTTGCCCAAAGAAAGGCGCTATGTGCCAGGAGGAGCAGAGAATCAATCATCTGTTGTGGCAGCACTGTCATATCTGCATTTAGAGTGATGGTGAGCTAATCTGAAAAATTAATCCCAGAGAGATTTTTGGATTTACACCTTTTTGTGTCACACACATGATATACACCAGCAGGGAAGATTGAAATCAGCTATGGTATCCAATTGTTGTAAGTACTGCAGCCAATTAATGAGTGCCTTTCCAAATGATCAGCCTGGATGAAGAGGGTTTAAAGGTTTTTAACTACTGCTTTTCGATGATGTCATTGACTAATCAGGGTCATTGTTATTTTCAGTCATTTTAGAAAGGGGAGTATTCCTGAATAAACAAACAGAGGTGAAATGCAAGGCAACCAATGTCAAATTCAAGTCACACTGTAACACTAATGGACCCCATTAATCTTACACTATTAAAATTAAACTAGAAACTGCAAAAAGAGGAGAAAACAAATGAAAACAATTGGGCCTTAATTGCCTTGCAGTTCAAAGGTCAGCGCCGATTTGAAAAGAAATGTCAGCAAGGTTAGCGCAGCTACTCTCTAAATGAGATTGTTCTTCTGATGCATCTGAAATGGAATTGACAAACAGGAGAGAGAAAAATGGGAGCAAAGCAAAGTAATGAGGAAAATTAGACTCGACGGTGTAAATTCGAGACAATGAGACCTTCCGAGAAATTCAGAGCAGGGGGTGTTGTCTAGAAACCCTGCAATACACAACAGAACGGCAGTCAAATCACAAGACTCAAAGATGGATAATTTTTCAGCAGTTGAAACAGTGCTTATAGCCCCATGTCTGTATTCATGCAGATTAGAGTACGAGTCCGTAACCAATGTCATCATCATGTTTGCATGTAATGCCATTGTAAGTCGAACAATCAGATTAAGAATTCTGTCTTCCATGAAAGAGGAAACAGTAGTTGACCCGTAAATTTAGTAGGCTGAGCTAAAGATGATCATTTCTGGACCACATGAAAAAACACACAGTCATCTCAAGGGTGAGTGGAGGGTAGGTTGCAATGAATTGGTTGTCTTCCAGATCCTTAATAGGGAGGAATCAGCTGTTTTTTTTCCCTCCATCACTAATATGTTATCACAAGCTGACTCTTGGGGCATGCACTTTACCCAGCCAGTGCTTCATAATTCCAGAGCAGCTATGATTTTGGGCATTACAGGTTTTTGGTTCAGATCATAATGGTTCGCAAATCAACTGCTATGGATTATGTGCTACAGGAATCAATAGCTGCTGGATGAGGGTCATGATTCCCGGGCATCAAATAGACTCCAGCCTCTAATTTATACCACGGTGTTCAGTGCAGGCTCTCCGAATTAACTGTGCTATCAGGGAAATGGGAAGAAAAACACAAGGGGTCGTGAGGAGATGCAGACGAAACTTCCTCAGAGAGCTTGTCTTTAGCATCTCCTCGGTCCGGCTGATCCCAGGTGTGGCAGGGGTCAGCGAGAGGATAGACGTGTACTCTAGGTGAAGATGCTTCCCTTCTCTTCTGCTGGAGGCATGTGATTCTCAGAAAAAGAGCCGATCAGTGGAACGCTAGGATGACAAATGCATTACTGTACAAAGCTGTTTTTTTCCAGTGAGAAGACTAGTGACAGTCTGCAGGGCAGTGCTAAAATGACAAGAAGCCTTCAAACAGAGAGGCTGGCAATGAAGAAGACCTTCCAACAGATGAATTTCACTCTTTTCCCCATCCTGTGAGGGCTTCAGGTCTGGACTTTTGAGCTATATGTATATATGAGTATTATATTGGGAATTAATGTGCGAGATGCGTTTTACTTGATTTAATATGTCCGAAAAACTTTTACAAAGTTTACACACATGCCTGTTAGCAGCCAACAGACCCCAGGGCCTCATACAGCCATTTCTTAAGAGAAGCCAGGGATCGGTTTCAACAGCATGGTGACGACTGGTAAGATGGCTCTGCACTCACATCACCTTTTATGCAAAGAAGAGCCTCCCGGTCTCGGGTTTTAACTGCCCTTATTCTGTACAAAGTTCCCACTTGTGCCTTGTGCTGCAGAGTTCATTCTGAGCCATCGGCTGGGTTGACTTTCCTACTGCCTTGAAGGATTTTGAATACGTGTATCTATACTTGTACCAAGATTAAACAGATTCAGTTCCTTCAACCTGTCAGGGCAACACAGTTCCTTAGGCCCCAGAATGTATCTGATTTCTCTTTTCTGGGCTCATTAAGGAGCAGGAATGTATTAGGAATACTGTATACTGTATTTTTGAAATACCTTACTTTTGCTTGCATTTCTTAAAGAATTACAATTATCAGATATTATTATCTTTATTGCTAAATGAGTTTGGTTATGTTAATTTAACTGTTGGTTAATGACCATGTCAGTCCATCTGAGAGAAAATCAGCACAATACAACTAATCCTGGTCATCTCCCTATAAATAAATTGTAGTCTAAACAATAGGGTGTCTTCTGTGTTTCTATGAGAGGTAGACCTGATCTCCCTACAATGCAGAGTTCGCTGAATTTAGAAGTACCTATCTGCAATGGACAGACCAACTCAGATAGGAAAGAACTTAGATTATTATAAAGAACTGTATTATACAAATATTAAAGACAGCTATGGTATTGGAAGTCATAGATTTAGGGATTTAGAAATGATGCATCAAGAAAGTACAGTGCTTGCACAAATTAGTGCTCAGGTGAGGGGGTCCCCCAAGCCCCCCAAAATAAAATCTTTATTCTACAACTTTAACACAGTGGCACAAAAGGGTTAACATCACACGAATGGAAAAGGGGGGAACGCACTGGACTAAATACTCCTAATTTAAAATAAACATACACTAAACATTAAGTTTTGCAGAACTGTCAGGACGAAAAAGGCTGCTCTAACACACTAAAGCAGCCAAACAGCATTGGGGAACACAGGCCTGTTCACTGTGGGACAGCCACACATGATTAATTGCTTCCAATTAAGAGCTGCATGGCCAGTTTCAGGGGTAGCGAAGCACGCTCTCCGAAGATAATCTCTTTCAGGCAAAATCTGACAGACTTGCTTTCTGTTTTTTTATAAGAAAGAAATCTTTAAGCAAGATGCAACTTTTTTTTTGCTTGTGGATTCCCACTGCCCTCCCTCCAGCTCATAGAGCTGCCCCAATAAACACGCCAAGCTAGGTGTGGCCAGCGACACCCCCGAACGGTTTTCGAGCACCACGACTCTGTGGTTTCAGCTGCTCCGCACAAACTCCTGCGCGCTCCGCTGAGAATGTCAGTAATCAGAAAGGCCCTGGCCTTCCACGTCCAAGTGTGTGCTTAAAATAAAATAATCCACAAAAAAACGTTTTTTGGAATTTAGTCACTTACAACCTTTTGAAAGCTATTACAGATTACATATACAATACCGAACCATTCCTTAGTTATTTCTTTCTTGGTATATGTGATTAATGACTGGTAAACCTACTGTCCTTGTACATCATTCTCTGGAAACCTGGGATTATTTTAGTGCATTGTTTTGGACAGTTAATGTTCTCAAAAAACTTTAATAATTTATTGACAATTTCCTTGTTCACTGTTCCCAGTCTCCCAAGAAACTGACACCTGAGTGAAAAGTGTGTACAGCGTTCACTCAGACATGTGCTGCTCAACTGTTGCACTGGATCCAAACTTAGAGATCTGTTATTATTGGCCTGTGAGCTTAGGTTATCAATAAGCCTCCAAGCTTTGAAAAGAAATGTTCCGTGTTGCAGTCCAGCTTTCGTTTAAAGTAACAACGCAAGTGTTAAATTCCCAATCTATATTTGATTTAAAACGCAGGGCTGAGAAGCTCAATGCCGCATGCAACTCTGTGAGAGCAAGAAAGAAATCTGATAACAATTAAACAGAAACTGCTTTTGTGCTTGGGAATGAGTAGATCTTGTATCCCACAACCAGACAGGCTATGGAAAGTTGCGGAAGTTCCATTAAAATGAGGAAGGATGCGTAAACAGCTGTTAGCAGTACAAGTTTACAGCGCATGCCATGTTCTGTATTCTTACAGTCTTTTGTAGTCTTAGGCGGGGAACGCCACAGTGAGATGTAGCGCCCTGCCAAGCTGAACTCAGATGGTTTGCATATGACACAGCACAGCAAGAAGATGCTGTGGCTGCAGTTTACAGCCATTACAACACAGCCCTTCAGGGTCAGGTACTCATGGGCATTTAAGGTCACACTTTCTGCTTAGAAACACGACGCTTGTTTTCTTTTACCAACGAGACGAGATTTCAGCAGCCTGTACAGTATCTCGTCCGGGGCTGTGTGTGATGTGGAACACAATAACAAAGCAGTCTAGCTTCCTGAATAGCGATTCTAGTTCCAGGCTTAACATTAATAACAAGCAGCCCCAAAGACGGAACTCCCTCGTCCCTAGTCCTCCAGGTTTGTTTCTTTAGTAAGGACAACAAACCCAGGGGAAGCTGCTGGACCCGTTGCTGAAGAAGGAGAAGAATTTGTGTCTCTAACGCAGCCGTGGTTCATACAGCTATGGAGGACCACCCGCAATCTGGAAGTCATTATCTAAGGTCACTGGATACCCAACATGTAAATCCTGAGTCGCTTCAGATGAAATTGGGTGTAAAGATCCCATTTCCTCTAATTGATAAACTAAAACACCTGCAGGTGGGATGGTACAGGATCCATCCTGATTTTGTACATACTGTACAATGAATTACAAGTTTTTGTTTTGCTATCAGGTTTCCTAATATGCCATGATATTAAAATTCAGATTAAAAACATGGTATTTTAAATGTCACTGTATAAAAATCTTAAACTAATGCTGAACCTTTAGATGTTTTATAACCAAGGTTATTCCATTTCTTTAGATCAGCATTATATATTTTTTACTGAAAGCCCCAAAACTAGGAGTACTTAGATAAACAGAAAAAATCACACATGATGATTTCAAGTCTGCCTGCTCAATGCCATCACTTTTAAAGTTACTAAAATCAAATGTCTAGCATTGGACCAAATAGTCGTGTTTTAATGAAATTGAGTAAAACTAAGCTTGAAATGATGAGGTGAGATTATACGAATTCATAAGTACTGCACTCGACCATCTGTCAGGAGACTTTGGAATTATTAAAGCTAGCTGTCCTCTCATTGGAGAGAAGAAGATGATCTGTCTACTCTACCTCAGCCATGTTGTGTAAAACACATTCCACCCAGGAACATGTCTTTACACCCTGCATAGACAGCCCAAAGAGTGCTAAAGCACAGATATTTTGCTGTGGTTTTTGTCATGCCACAGATATTGCTATGAATCACAAATCCATCAACAAGTGCCATAATGAAGGAGCTGCTTGCAAAAGACTACATTTCATCTCTACAAACGTGGGGCAATGCTGTAGACAGAGAGAATGTAATTTAGTTGAAATGGTCCACAGCTGAACTTTTTGGGGTATTTGTTTATACAGCCAGTTCTGTCTGCTTTCATGGGGTGGACTCCAACGCTGGCTGTAAAAGCCACATTCTTTCACTGTACAGAGAAATGGATATTTTAAATGCTTATGGGATTTTTCTTTTAAACATTCAAAGAAAAGGAAAAACATCTCCATGTGGTGGAGGGTCCTTTCTCGGACTGCATCCGATGGGACAGCGTAGAACCGTGAATTGCTATTTTAACTTCCACAACTTTTAAACACATTTTTTGAAAATGTTTTTTTTTTAACATCAGCAGCAAATGAGACGTTTCAGACCTATTCCATTCCATTGGGCACATAAACAGACTTCCTTTGCTGAAACAGAAAGGTCAAGTAATACGAATTCTTTACTGTTATTCCTCAGCATTTTTTTTCAATTTTATGTATGCATGCCTATTGATCTCAGCGTTTCTGAATAACACGCTTAATTTGAAGCATCAGGTGAATTACACTTTTAGATTCCTTTCCTACTGTGATGACACAGCACCTGCATCTGCTTTCTTTTCCTGAGAAACACATCCTCCATGAGGCCTGATGATAAGAAGGCACTTCTTCTTATCGTTTTTGCACGAGCAAGTCAGGCTGTCCTAATACTCAGACTGCAGAAGTCATTCCGATGCCCCTTTGGACAAGTGTAGACATTGCTGAAGACGTGCATCTCTCTTTAGATTGAACTGTAAAAGGGACATTGCTGTTGACTCATCTGTTTCATCTGGGCCCTGTGTCCCATTCTCTGACTCAAACTGAGCTGCTGTTTATCTCTGTGGTGTCTTACTGCAAAAACACGATGCTTTTAGTTATCCCTCCTTTTAGTTATCCTAGCGAGTAAATGTGCAACATTTTCCTTTAAATATATATATATAGACAAGGAAAATATTCCTGTTCTGTATAGCACAAGCCATAGTAATTTTAGCTCAGCCCTCGCATGAATGAGTAAAAAAATTCGACAAGTTGTACAATTGGATTAGAATTACACACATCCACCATAGGATTAAAGCCTACTATATTAAAATTGCAGCTGTGAGAAAAAATTATAGGGAGCCTAGCCCACTACACTAAATTACAGTGCATATTAACAAGGCACAGTGTCCTTCTGACACACATACCCATACTGGCTCCATTAAGGCATGTGCTAGACAGGTATATTAGGCACTAATTTAATCTTCATTACTCTAGGCCAAATTGAAATTATACATGTGATCAGAGCGTTAACACATATTTAAACCTGTTATTGCTTTGTCAGTTTTTTTTTCTTTTCAAGAGTGTTACTAAAAAAAAAAGAGAGAGATGTCATAATTACATACAAGGGAACATTTTACACCCAGTCTCCAGGGGCCGAGCAGATGAGCTGGGTATGTCCTGAGATTAATCTTCGCTCTCAGCCAGACTGCTGTGATTCATTGCACTCCAGCACACTGGAGGGGCTCTGGAATGTGTGATAAAATTATATTAATTCTACAAATTAATGAGATTAATGAATTTGTACAGTTGATGGAGGAACGGCCCTTTTGTCTGCCTGCCTTTTTGAAATAATAACATAAAGGTAATTAAATGAAATAAATCAAAATCACAGACAAGCTCATTATTAAGAAATTTATAAAGGCCCGGTCACATTTTCAATAATGTCTCTACTTCTCTGGCTCTCTGCACTGCACTTGTCATAGATTTTTTATTTCCTTTCTCTTCTCTTTCTTCTGCGAGACAGGTTATTTAGCAGCAGCATCCTCACGCACTGCTGCAGCGATCCGATGGGGGTGTCCTGTAAGGGGCAGGTGATTAATAGATGGACCCACCCATCTCTCCACCCATTATCAGCTGCTTGCTCCTGGTGACTCACAGTGGCCCATGGCCCATCCTGGGAGCACAGGCCGCAAGGTGGAGAGAAGATCAATCCCTCACAAGTTCACACTCATACGTTATCCTGCATCCAGCATTATCCAGCATTTCTTACAGAGTTCCAAGAGCATGCAGACTCCACCCAGAAGGTGCCTCAGTCCAGAATCGAAGACTAGACCCGAGAGCTGAACCCAAGAGACAGAACCCCTTTGCATCACACTCCATATGGTCATGAACAGAATGCATCCTTCTTTAACCACATCAAACAGGTAAGCTTTTATAACCTCTCCAGTTTTCCCTTTGGTGCTATGCTTTCAGTATTTTATTTTGTTTGTTACATTAAATACATGAACTGTCTGAATTAATAAAGCTCATAGATTACAATAAACTAAAGGGCTGTCAGGGCTGTAAGCATTAACTCTTTGTAATCCCAATGCCACAAGCTTAGCCAGAAAATGGTAATTTTATTCCTGCATAATTTCATTTTTTTTTCTCATAAAGCTGTATTTCAAGATCAAAAATCTTACTGAATGGAAGAATTTGATACAAAAACAGTGATGAACACAATCGCTAATATATAGCTTCATTAGTGGGTTAACAAGTATCCCTTTGGACGAGGCATTAAAACAAAGTTTTGAATACTTGGTCATTAAAGATTGTCTTACTTATGTTAGAGTAGTACAGTAGTGTTCAATCCAGTTACCCAGAATTCAATTGTGGTCTTATACAAATTGGCATATCTAAAGGTCCCCCTTAATTCAATTGGCGAAGCACTTTGTCACTCCCCCCCTGTCTGCTGGGCAGTGGGACTGCTACCCCTGGGGGTGAATGAAGTGGCCCCCTCATACAGTATATCTGAAATGTTTGCAGATTCTTTGGGATGAATAGAGCCATATACTGTACATTTTATGAATAATAATTATGAAATGATCAGGAAGAGATCCATAAGTAATGATCATGCATAACAACGGCTATCTGACAAGCAGTTACTCAGACATGACAAGCACTAGTATAAAAAGTCCCCTTTCTGATAGCTATTTGTGCACAGTAGGGCTTTATGGCTGCTATAGAGTGTAGCAGATACAATGAAATAGCAAGAAAATAACCACATCTGTTAAAGGAGAAGTCTTTGCACCTCCTATTGTAGCAAATGAAAGTGACTTTGGTTTATTTTTTATGTCATCCCAGGCTCACATACAATCCAACACGCCTGACACTGTCGTGTACAGTACATGTGCCTCAGCTACAGTATACCCACAGGAATTCTATGCAGGTAGACTTCAGGCCAGAGCTTAGCAGTGACAACAAAACAACATTAAAAATAGCAATCAGTTATTGCAATTTTGGGGGAGCAGGGGGGGGGGAGATTGAAGTTTAAAATTGTTTTCGTCTGTAGTATTTCCTGATTCACAAACCTATACATCAAACAGATATTTAGGTGTAAAAGAATTTAGTATTATTGTTTGTATTATTGTAAAATTCCTTGCTCGTAAATGCAATTGATCTGTAGAGAAATGGGTACAAAATTCAGGGACATCTTATTGTATCCCCCTTCACCCCCCACACACACACCTCTTGCAGCACATTCAGAATTCAGCAGCTAGAATCCTAACTAAGCCAAGGACAAACGATCACATCACTTCTGTATCGGTGTCCATGTACTGTCAGTTTTCAAGTTTGTGCTAGAATCCTTCTGTGCACCTTTAGACCTCTACATGATACGCTCCTCAGTATCTACTTAGGAAGTTATCTGTTTGCTCCCTGCATGGGAGTCTTTGCTCAGCTGGTTCTGGTTTATTGCAGGTCATGTTCCCACTGTTTGCCTGCGCTGTGGGGGCTACAAGGACATTTGCTGCTGTGTCCCACAGCTCTGAAATGACACTCCAAAAGAAAGCAGGGATTGATTTTCAACAGCAGCAGCAACAACAACAACAACAACAACAACAATATTAATGCAGCACCTTTCGTGGAAAAAAACCCCCAAAATCCAAAGCTCTTCAAAAAAATAAAACATTAACAAAAAGACTAAAAACAGCTCACAAAGAACAAAGAACAGTTAATAATGACTATATAGTATATGTTGTGTATATGAAATATCATATATATTGAATATAATGAGACAAAGGTAACGATGCTCTCATTCTATAAGATTCTGCACAATTCTGTCAACAGCGGAATGATCTTGATCACTTTTTTGTGCAAACAACAGAATACAAAAAGTTAAAAATGGATTCACACAGCTTTAATGTGGATTTTGCCAGGCCACCTCAGATGCAGAGTAATCATCCTTTTATCTAATATAATTATTAACTAATTATATTAGTTGGATGTAAAAAACCTTTTCTTACATCCAACTAATATATAATTATCTAAAGTTATCCAAATTTTAGTAAATGTTTACTGGGGTGTGATGTTGTTATTTGCACAAACACAGAGTCACACACTGACACAAACAGAAAAAAAGGACAGAAGTCCAATTAGAAAGTATACAGTATATATACAGCAGGGAAATGCTAAGTGGATTTGTGAAAGCAGTACCAGGCACATCTCCTAAAATTATGACACTTTGTTACTGTAAATGTTGCTGAATTATTCAGGGCTAATTTCAGATATAAATACACATCCCCTAAGTCAGAGTCATTTGTGTGAGCTGTCTGTACGCTGGCAATATAGACATTTCATTAGTAGGAGTGTCAGGTCTTTGTTTCCTTTTAGAATTTGCCACACAGCACTTTATACTGCTGTCAAAATACTGCTTTAATCCACATGCCAACAATTTGCATTACACAGCAGCAAAAAGAAGCATCAATCAAAACTTGAGCAACATTTTCTGTGAAACCCATTGCTTTTCTAGGCCATGAGTCTAATGAACTTTATGAAAAGCAACAGATGATTTCTTATACACAAACGCATGACAAAAAAAAAACAAGGAAAAGATTGCAATGCATCTCGCCCCGGTCTGTGAGGACTGCAGGTGGTTAATGACTTTGCCAATTCACATGTGACCTTTCCAGCTCCATCCCCACTCAGTCATTAATCATTTATATCAATAACAAGGCCCTCAGAGCCAACCGTTTGAATCAGAAGTTCTGATTCTGTTTGGAGAGATGGGTGTGTCCAGAACAGATCAGCATCACTGAAAGGAGACAGAGAAGTAGCTTTTGTGTATCACCTTTGGAGGTTTGCATATTCGCTATATAATGACACAAAACAATAATTTAATAATATGTTCCACCAGAAATGATCATATATTTGCAGAAAAGGTGGCATTAGATATTTTCAGTGTACAATCTCACCAAAAGCATTTGAAACTCTGAATCTTTTTTTTTTCAAGAGTCCTTTATAATCTGTGCTTAAAAAACATGTGCCTTTTTTATCATACTGTAAACACTGTAAACACTGGGCACTTGTCAGGGTATGGTACCAGGCACACATCACTACTTTCTAGCCCTGCCACAGCCTGAGGGAAATGTATCCAGTCTCGGTCTGTCTTCTTTTCCCAGAGCATTTACTCCTTTGCCCTTATTTAAAAAAAAAATCCATACATTGTTTTTATTATTTCAAAAAAGCACAAGTAGAATATTTTATGTCACTGGTGACTTATTTGTATGGGCACATTAATGCAACAATGTGAAAGATTCAAAATAATGACTGTCTTGATGAGTTGGCTAAAGATCATGTGACCTTCCAGTTAATGTCCTCACAGTTTAGAGAACAGGTAATGTCTTCCAGCTGTTCACACATCGGGAGCTAGATTTGTAAAAAAAAATGTAAAAAGATTAAGAGTAACTTAAGTAAGAATTTGCTTTACTTGTGAATGGCTCTGTAACGTTACTGAAGGTTTATTGCTGTTTGTTAAACTACTGGCAGGGTAATGATGATGCAGCAATAACATTTACAGTAAAGATGATAAAAAGCATAAAAATAAGGCATGTCAAAGGGCCAACATACAGTATAAGATACAGGTCAGCATAATTACACAAAATACAGCTTGGAATCTTTCTGTCCCTTAAACATATTTGTTCTCGACTTTTAATTGGGTTGGTGTAGCTCAAAGACAATAGTTTTGTAATGATGATAAAGATGTTTCCAGCTAAACAGATGCTGCGCAATATTGAGCAATGAGTGCAGCACGGCCTGGGTATTAACACAAACATAGTGCAATCAAAGCCCTCTTGAATGTGCAACCTTCGCTCAATCAGAGGACACTGTCCCCACTATCAAGAGGTAAGGACTGAGAACACAGCACACTTTCCATTTATCAAAGAAAAATAAGAGAATCTTACATAAATAAACAGATAATCAGCAATTCAGCTGGTTCATAAATATATAAGCACAAAAGCTCTCAATACATGTAATACAAATCACAGCATTATAGGTGCTGACAGATCCTTCCATCTTTCACTTTATTAGCCTTTGATCTCTGCTCTCCCTGCAGACGGTGCATTTAAAACCAGAGTGGATCCCTAGAGGGTTGCTAGGTGGAAGGTCAAGTACAACACCGCACGAGACACACCAGCAGCAAATCTGCACTTGTCCCCGAGCCACAGTAATGGGCTCAGATATGACGGAGTACGAAGATGTGGGCAAGTAGTTTGCAAACTGATATGGCTGAAAATCCAATTACGGCTTGTCAAAATAATGGAAAACTTCAGGGTGCATCAGAGCCACTCGGTATCCATTACCAGGACTTAATCAACAAGGCCTCCACTTTGGGACTTGTGTGCACACCAGGCACTAAATAATCCACAAACAAATATTCGACCATTAGAGGGGATAATGTGGAGAGACGCACCCAACCCAAAAGGACCATGCCACCCCTCCTCCCCTCTGTAAAAAATGGTTAGCTCTTACTCAGTAGGGGGTTAGTCCAGTTGGATACTGACTTTAAAGGACATATATTGTAAGGAGAAAGGTCTGTTACTAAACAAAGAAAGCACAAGGGACGCCATCGAATTAGAGTAATTGATCTTATTCCAGGGTTACTGTAATAGAAATAGTAATATGTAGGTGTGTTGGTAAAGTAAGAAGAGGTCTTGGGGCAATGCATTCTTTTATACATACTGTAGCTACACACATGAAATGGACACTAATATTAGATCCAACATAGCAGAAATTCACTTCTAGATCCTGGAGTTGCAACCTCACAATAGGTTGCAAACATCGGCTGGACAGGTGCATCTTGAGGGGACTGAGGAAATGGAGTCATCAGTGAGCTGGTTCAATGCCACACTGGCGCACACTCTGTGCCAGCCCCACAGCCCCTGGACAGCATGGAGCGTAGGCACCAAAGAGAGATTGAGTTTGTTGGCAATGAAGGCGAGTTTCTCCCAGCAGGCTAAACTCTCGCCTTTGAGATCAAGCAAACATTCTTATCCACAGAGGAGTCGCACATTTCACCAGGCTTGCACAAAGCTTGCATTGCTACAAACAGGCAATGCACTCATGTAGGCTCAAGGCTCAGTGGCTAATGGGCATTACAGCTCTACTTATCTAAGCCTGCTGTGGTAATTTGTTTCTAACTGTGAGAGGTCTTGTTACCTTTTTTCTTGTAACGCCCCATTACTACTCAGGATAAAACTACCAGTGAAATAACGTGGTTGTGTGAAATTGTGGATGAAGTGGGGGGCAGGAGCAAACGAGTACCAACGTAGTTTCTGTATCAGAAAGCCTGCTGTCATTCACACTGTTCATGGGTTAGGAGGTTTGAACTGGAGAGCTGCCGGCAAAGGTTTCGGTCTCAGATTTAGACAAGAAACATCCTTTTTTTACACTATGCAACACAATGCAAGGTGCGCTGGCTGCGTTTCCAGATGATGTGGAGAGAGAGCTTCCCCAAGTTCCCCCTGCTGTCTCCAGCAAACACCCTGCATACTGCTCTGTTCCTCCACTGTGGATGAGCAAGAGCTTCACTCTGCTCTCCTAAATGCCATGATGGGGATGAATTTATCTACAAATTTATACCAACAGCCTTCACAGGCTGACTTTTATTTGCAAAGCCACAAGAGCAACTAATGCATCAATGCAGCCTGTTTTCTATTTAAGAGATGGTGGTGGGGGGGGGGGGGGGTGTTTTTATTCCAGACATTACAGATGTCCTCTGAAGAAACTGTAAATAGATTGTCTGACAATTGGGACTGCCCCCAAACCATATCAAGAATAATTATTCTGTGTTCAAACAACTCTGACAGGAAAAATTAGCAACCATTATTGAGAAAGCAGGTGTTTTTTTTTTCTTGCTTTAAAGTGCCTGTGGCAGAAATGATTGTGTACAAGGCTGATATTGATTTTGAAACTATCAGACGCAGGATAAATGAGAGCGCAGCTGAGGCAGGTTTTAGCCATCACAGGCTTGAGGTCAATCAACATGTCAACAATGGAGCTAAATTTCATTTTTATTCCTCAGATTCTTTGGTTTTGTAATTTAGATATGGACAAAAAAGAGGTACAAGAGCACTTCTTTTGAAGGGGAGTTTACGCAGACGTGTTAAAGAAGACATTCTTTATTGCAGTTTACGGTCAAAGGTACTGTATGGTATTTAAGAGTTTTTAATACCCGCACTGGGTTGATTTGTCTTGATATTCTTTTTGTCCCCCTGATTTTAACAAAGGCTTTGAGATAATCCAATCTAATAAACTTAATAAACTTAAATCTTTCAAAAGAGAATGACTTCCACGGACACCCTTAAACACTTTAAATTTAAGTAATAAATGTGTGAACATGGGAAAAGTAGAAATAAATCTGTATTTTACAGGGCCAAATGCCAAACGTTTGATTATACCAGCCACCGCCACACCCGACCTTCTTAATAAATATCTTCCATCCTTTCTCAGGAACATCAGAACAATACCTAAGCTATCTGTGACGATACTACAATAAGACTTCATTAACGATCCCATGTTTGTCACACAGTAATTATTAGAACTGTAATAGCTATCTTGTATCTACCAATACAACTGTATCGAATGCATCAGAACATCACAATCAATCAGAATAGAGCAGCACTTATTATCATTAAAGGCAGAACCATATAATTTTGGATAGTCAAGACTTCTATAGAGGTAGCAAACTGGATGGAGGTCAAGTTAAACTAGTAATTATTGAACAATACAGCCTGATACACAGAACTGAAAAAAAATGCACAGATTACCCGATTCATTATAAAGCACTCCTTCCCAGGCCACTGTTGTCAAAAATCAAATAATTCAGCCATTATCTATGATTATTTGATCAACTGTCACAAGACAAAACAAAAATGAGCACTAAAGAAACTGATTTGTTTTGTCATTAAGTAATTATCGGCTGGTCCACATTTCATCTCTGTTAGCTGTTGATTTGAATCTTGTGATTTTATTTATGGTGTGCAATATCAAGTTAAAACTTCACCTCCAGAACTAGGACATTTTATACATTTATAGTGTACAGTATATCAAGTACATAACTGTATGATGCTTCATACAAGCCAATATGGCTTCATACAGCCCATCTTGGTATCAGAATTCTCTGCTGTTAAATAAGTTTGAGCATTTCAACAAGTTAAGTACTAAACCAATCCTTCACTGCCTCATTAACCCATGTGCTGCAGATCACTTTGATAACTGAGGTTTAGCTGGAGCAAAGACTTGTAATGGCCTGGAATACAGCTGCCAAAGTTGACAAGCCCTGCTATACATGTACTTGTAATAGATTTGATATACATGCTTGTTCCATGTGAGAGAAAATGGTGCCTTAATGACCCGGAATTCTGCAACAGACAGTAGAGGGTTAATTACATGACATTCTAGTCATGAGATGTTTGCACGTTCTTACATCGAGGTTTACAGTGCTCATACAAATATCAGGACATGAACAAGAGTTCAAAGCTCCCTACTAAGAGTCAACATCTGGAACATCTCCGACCTATAGAAAATGCACTTTTCTATTTTCATATTACAAAATCCAGGAGAAATTATTCTCTAGCATTTGCAATTAAATTCTAACTACTGTATAGAAGTATTTGTGATTTGTGAATGTTATATAAAAAGACTTTATTGCACGTTAAGGACACCCATCCAATTTTTTACCTTCATGTGTAGATCACACAAAATGATAGCTTTGACCTGACAATTTATTGACATGCCTTAAGAAGGCACCGTAGTTGAAACATTTGTTTTTTTTTCCTTTGTGTTTTTAGCTGCATGCTGAAAACCTCTATTCATTCCTATGATGTACCGTAAATACATATTTGCTGAGCAGCAGCAGTGTGAAAGATGAAAAGGAAGTTCATAACCAGCAGGTAACCAAACCCATGCCTATATTTTACCACCAGAGAGGAAAAAACAAATGACACAGACTCATTAAACTGTCCTTCTGTAGTTCACTGGAAAGCCATTAACAATCAGATCATTTTTATTGATTTGGCATAGTCTGTATATATAAATATGACCAAACTACAAATTATCACCATTTTGAATTACAGATCACTTGTGTGACAAGTCCACAGTGTCTTTGTAATCTCCAAGAATTAAACGCACATGGAGAAATTTGACTTATTAGCTAACATTTCTTAAGATTATACAGCTGCATATAATTAAGATTTTCATTCTAATTGCTGTTATTATTAGTGTTGCTGGCCACAGAGTGGATTTGACAAGCTATAGTTTAAATTTAGTTGAGGGGTTTGTGTTTCATTTAATCCCTGCTATAAAAAATATTTCTTGCCCATCCTGTAAATTACTTCACTAGAAAATCCCCTTCAGCCAATTTGTAAAAAAAAAAATGAATCAACAAAGTTATTTAATGCAGCTAGCAAAATCCATTAGACACATTTCCTTTAGTACATAGCATTGATGAATGAAATGTCACATACTAATGTAAGAATAATCAATTTAAAATGCTTATGACAATTAACAGAGTCTGAGATAAGGCCTGAAAGCAGGGTGCTTTGTCAGCTTTGATTTGGATTAAACTCGTACTAATGGGATCATTTTTCTCGCAAAAGGTATTCTTTTAAAGCAGCACAATCAATTATTATGAATTATGCATGCATTGAATTAAGGTCTAATATCATTAATTTGTCTCATTAATTTCTATGATTCAGTGAAAGGAGCAGAAGAAAATTCAGCATTATACTGATCTGAAATGCCTTTGTATCAATGTCAGCTAGAACACTTGCATGTATGAATGTACAGACCTGAACTGTTTTATTCGTTTCAAATATTCTGCCAATGCAGTACTGACAGGGTACTCCGTTTCCTCTTTCAAAAAGACCGTCGGTGACAAGGACAAGGATATAAAAGTATAAAGGCCAACATAAGGAGTGAACACAGGACTCACATCAAACCACACTTACCATTTGATAACTAATCTGTTTTTTAATTGCTATAATTTTTGTATTTTTAGCCATTTGGATTATTTTGGTTAAAACTTTCCATCGGATGGATATTTTGTCAAGACTGTGTGGTTCAAAGTGATTCTCTGGTATCTTTCAAGAAGTGACTTGATAACATTGATAACCCACTAGCAACCCCCACAAGCAAGGTGGCCTCAGATCCTAAAGCTTGTACTCCCATTCGAAATGAAAATAACTTATCCTGCCTAAAGACAGAGAGAGGTTCTGCTGCTGACAAGGAGGAATATTAAAAAGTTTGCAAGGAACTGTCTCACCTCTCCAGTCACACAGTCCTGACCAACACTGTCTGCTCAGTCCTGTTGCTTCTCTTCTGCTCTTTTTGGTCAGCACTTAAACTTGCAGGAAAAAGAAAAAAACTCAGGACACCACGGTCGGAAAAATAATAAGTAAATTCAAATGAAAAATGTACGTGGCTCAATGCCTGCCCAGTGTCCAAATGATAATTTCACTGCCTGCTTTATAAAGAGGAATCAGAATTGTGTGAATTGTCAGTTGTCATCCAGATAATCTGTCAGGTAAAGGGGCTGACAGCCTATCTCCCTACACCCCACTGTTTCCCAGTGTCTGGAGCCGGGCCTGTAGATGGAGAGTGAATGTGGGGGTGGTAGTTTATATTCCCAGTCATGCCTGCATGGGCCACGCTAAGGCCCTGTTTATTCACTGCACACTCCTCTAAACGGAAAGGTCTACTAAACATGTATAAAATGCATAAAAACGTCAAGCCTTTTACATTAATGAATAGCTATAACCATCATTACCAGATGAATGAGATATCAGTATGACGGCTTTTGACAGCTCTTTAATCATATTCTCAAACCTAATCCCTGAGCTGCTTTCCCTGACTTGAAAGAACTAGACTGCTGTACCAGGAGAAAAAGAGCTCCAGGCCAATTTTCTTATGGTACATCTGAACAAAAAAAAGAAGTCTTGAAACAGCATTGTGTCAATAACTGTGTCCACTCCAGGACCTGACCTGTTAAAAACAATTGATGTCTGTACTGAGCCATATTTAAGTAGAAATGTTTGAAAAAAGATAATATAGTGGAAAATCTGATGTTTTGGCACCAGTGAATCAATTTCAAAACCAGTTGATAGATACATGCTGATATTCTGATGTACCAGAATGGGATCCCACTGTTGCCACCAAAGAAAAGTCTGTTTTGGCAATCCCCGATTTTAATCTGTGGTACCTTACATCAAGGGGCTGCCTCCTTCATAAATCAGTTTTACAGACCAACAGTAGAGAAGGAAAGAGGGAGAAATAGATGCTGAAGATCGGAACCATAGCTGTCACCTCAGATATCCTTATGAAGCATTTAAATAGCTTCCGCTAACTTGTTTTCATATAAACCACTAACGCATATTTGCACAGGCAATGTACACTATACTGTGAGCACATTACATTACTGTAGAAACGTGCTCATTGTAAAGTAGAAAATGACCACCCTTTATCTGCAATGTTGCTTATAAAAGAATTTAGAAATGATAAATTCTAGACAACTTCTTTACAAAACAGCAGCACTGACTAACGGAACAAGAAACTAAGCATTGGGCAAGTCATAGAGGAATGAAATTATACAGCAGCATACATCTTTGTAATTACCTTGTCAAAAACAGTGTGAGAAGGGACATATTGCACAGAAATTTCCAGCTGTGTCTTAGCTGATTGACTCAACTAAAGAGGAGTAAATATGACTGAGGACGCCTGCAAACCTCAGGGAGCGTCATCCTGTCTGCCACAGTCCCACGTGATTTTGGATGGCTTGTCAGATCCCATTCTTGTGCCTTGTGTGTGTACCACGTCACCTGCAGGAAGTAACTGCACGTCGCCTCCACCTGAAGTGAGACCTACTGAAAAATAACAAACTAGAACCATAAAGTTGAGAAAGTTCCCTTCAGAAAACGGAACCAACTTCACCCTCTCAGAATTCATTCCAATCCACTTCATTTAATTAGAACTAAATAAATAATGTGTGGAGATCCTATTTAGGTGTTTAATTCTCATTAGATCAAAGCCATTAATTATCACACTTAGAGTGAAAGAGCTGGGAGGTGAGGGGTTGATGGGAATTCAACTGGAAGTATAAAGGACTTCAAAATTGGAAAAGCATTAAAACAATTATTCAGCAGATATTATTTTGCGGACATTATTGATATGTACAACATGGATAAATAAATTTCCACACCTGTGCTGAACACTTACAGTGCCTTGTGGACTGCTTAGGGAGAACAGAAGAGCTAAAAGAGTTCGAGTTTCACCCTTGCTTGTTTGCAAAGGCCAAGAAACCAGGTGAAGTTTGCCCTTATTACCAATGTCAGAGATTCGATTAAGCACTGTGAAGCAAATGATTCCAATGAACTAATGATTAATCAGGCAGGTCTATTTACTAATGTACCAGAATGCATTAGAAACATAAGTTAATGGGGACAGGACATCAATTCAAATACAAATGAACTGCGTTTGCATTGGACATTTATTGACTGGTGTAACAAAATGAATTACAGAAGGTAATCTACTTATAAACCTCCAAGAGAAATTAAAGAGAATTTAAAACATATCTCAGAATTAACTCCTGCAGATCGTGATGGACAGAGATGCCATTGCTGGAAAGAATGCAGCTGTGCGCTGAACCAACACCTGTAGCTGGGAATGTTGGCTCCACAATACTTGGGAAATGATAGCAACATTGCAGATCACCGACACTGGCTTCTAGCCACACAGTATTGGCATTGCCATAAGAATAAGAAGCTGAGTTTTGATGTTATTTATGAACACTAGAAATACTTTCATTTTTAACATCACTTTATTAAACCTATGCAATTTCTTGCATTAGGAATTTGTCTTTTTGCATACCCCAGCTTGCTCTCCATGAAACACACAGACAGGGAGAGAGCATGGGGTCAGAGCGCAGGGTCAGCCATTGTACAGCACCCCTGGAGCAGATGGGGTTAAGGGCCTTACTCAGGGGCCCAAGGGAGTAGGATTCCTCTGGCGGCTGCGGGATTTGAACCGGCAACCTTCCAGCCACAGGCGCAGATCCTTAACCACAGAGTTCCGCCCCAAAGATTTCCAGCTTTCCATATGTGCTTTATTTATTAGAATGGTGGTGGTGATGATGATGATGATGATGATGATGATGATATCAAGGTAGACATCGACAAACTCACTGCAGCTTTTGATTATGTTGAGGGCCAGTGAAAGAGGTAGGGATCGTGCCAGTCATTTCAGCCCATATAAGAAATATTTGAAGGCAAACAGGACTGTTTCTTTAAGAGTTTCTTAGCTTATTTGTTCTTGGCCAGCAAATGTGTTTGGCACTTCCAGCACTGCACAACCTACTAGGTCTGCCGATTAGGACCGCAATGTTACTTCATCTGCCTCCTAAAGAAAGTGGAAGACGGAAGGGTGGAAGAGAGAAGACAAAACAGCGCAGGAGCCCACAAATACTACAATGCCAGAAACACAGGTAAGCATTCCAACCTCACATTTATTGTGATGATGACGATGACAAAGATAGTGACGAAGAGAGTGCGCTATCTTTATTCAGACTGGCGGCTACAGTAACTGGCAACACTGAAATGATCCAGCGGCTGTCCTGCTTTCTCGGGAGAGAAGGGCTAAGATTCCACTGCTCTGGATGAAAGCCCAGGGTTTAATTCTTGCTTTGTTCAGGTACACAGATAAACATAAAAGCTGCTCCTGTTGATATCTCCAGCCTCCCAGCTCCCTGCCCTCCCTGAGCCAATGTCAGACACATCCAAGGGCTGCAACGGGCCAGGAAGGTACTCCTATTAATAATGCTGTAGTCTGAACGTATAAGCTTTAATCATTGGGAAATATTTCAGAATTTGACAGGCCTCTTTTCCAGTAATGACTGTTTTGCTAGCATGTCTAATACCATCTTGTAAGTGATTTTTTCGAAAAAAGAGAAAGCAGACTGTGCTGTGCGCTCCTTCTATTTGATGTTTCGATTGGAGATTGATCTCCAAGGACACGCTGGCGCTCCGAGAGTGGGATTATTGGATTCTGTGGCTTTCCTCAGATGTCGAAGATCTTTGAACAGTGTCTTGTAAAGTGTGCTACATCCAGGCTGTCTGTGAACTGCTTATGAACTTATCAGAAGAGTACTGTCTCCATATTAATGAGGTTTTCTTGAAGTATACAGCTTCCCACACATTTGTGTCATGGTGAGAACTATTATCATTTTTGCGAGGTGAAGAACAAAGATAATTTTTCTCTTGTTGCGAATCTAAATTCTCATTTGGCGAGCAGAAGCACGCATATATACACATACAGACTCACATTTTACTGCCTCACAGTCAGGAATTTCCCAAAAGAAGTGACCAGGCAGTAACTAAGACAAAAGCACTAGGCACTCCATTCATGGTATCTTTCTAAGTTGACTGCGTGTATCGTGTATATATTCACTGGGAACATCTCTGGTACAACCTCAGATACCAGAAGGGACGAAGTGGTCCACTGTAGTCTTATCCTCCCAATAGGTCTGTCTCACTATACGTGAGTGGATTGCATTGGTGGAGAAGTTTCGAACAGGACTGACATCAGGGGATTGTTACGGCACTGGAAGGTGATGGAAGTCTGTCTCAAACCCTTCAAACCAGCTGCACACTGCCTGCCACCAAGAGAGTCTGTTTATTTGACTGGGTGAACCCTACTATTTTAACCAGCAAGTATATTAACCTTCCTTTCACTGGTGATCAAAAATAATTTGAGAGGTCATTTCCCTCTGCTGCCCCACACTGAGCTACACACTAAAAAAACTTCCCTGATGGAGATTCACTGCTGAAAGAGGTGTTCAACTCTTCCCATCCTGACCTCTCTTTCCTCTCCTTTTGTAACTAATGCATTCTTGCCCTCTTCTACTTCCATTCAATCAGGGCTGGAACCATAACCCAGCTGGTTCAAACCCACAGCACCACCACCAACCGCTGCTGATCTCACGGCCCCTGGAGATTTATTTCTCAGGCAGGAAAACGAAAGGAAAGAATGTTTTGAAAAATAAAAATAACGAACTGAGTCTTCCATGAGCCGAGAGAGGCCGCTTGGATTCAAGCGAAGCTAACAGCTGGCTTGAAATCCGTGTTCTTCTCCATTTGCGTTGCTGTCTTTTGGGGAATGTGGGGGTGGGCGAGGGTGTTGGTGTGCTGCGATCATGCTCAGTTGTGATCTGTCAGTCTTGCAGAGTGCGGCACAGTTTAACTGTAACTGACAACGTTAGGGCAGATGGAGGGAAGTGTCAGGGCCTGGCAGGGCTCTCGGGGGACTTTGAATGAAATCAAAGCAGATGGTCCAATTGCTGCTTATTTATGTGTTGCTGCTAGCTTCCCCGCCTGCTGGATAATGGATCATTATAGCCTGCTGTGCATAAACACCAATATGCTTTTAAATCTGGATTGTGAATCTAAATAAGCACAAAAAAGGAAAGAAAAATATTTCATTTTAACATGCGGCGATACTTGTAGCAAGCCTGCTGACAGCAAATATCTAATCAAAGGTAACCCATTTCAGGACAACGCGGCACAACGACAGCGACAGCAGCACGGGGCAGTTTTGCTAAGTCAGACATCAGCAGCAGGGTCAGTTTTGATGACTCAGGCAATGGGCAAGCTGCAATGTGGATGATTACAGCACAGTTAAGCAAAGTGATAAGAAAAAGAAGACCCAAACACAGGAGCAGTAACATAAATACTGGGCAGTTTTGCAGTTCTGACGCAGAATTTAAGCTGCTGGTTTTTTTTTTTACTTGCCAAGCCACAGCACTTCAGCGAAAGAGAGTGTTAGGGTTCGCAGTGAACGTCAGAGCTTGGTATAAAGTGTGGGCTGACTTGCTGCGCAGATGCCGAATTCAAAATCCAAGTTTTTACAGGAAAGACAGAAGAATGCCAATCAAACAGGACAGAGGAAGACGTAGAAAAAAAGGAAATCAATTGGACTTTTTTTTCGCGAAAGCAAAAGATTGACAAAAAGGCTATAACTCTGTACTCTTGGGCCTACCACTCCATTCTATAACCAATTACATCAAGATTTCATCTGCCAATAAGTACGCCTCCAGACAAATATTGCTTAAGCACTATAAGCTTTCCAGCTTTCCTAATATCACATAAGTGAATGAAAATAAGCATGGAAATTAACAGCTTTTAGAAACACTCCAAAGAAATTAATTTCATGTTGAATTTGTACTATCCTGAAAACAATGACTTGTTCATTTTATCACACATTGGCAGATGTGTACACAAACCACACACACAATATAATACTTATCTCAGGCTAAAGGTGAAACGGTTTACTGGTCAAGGTATGGTGATCTGTCAGCCAATGGGTAATTGACTCGGCCTGCATTGGTTAATACTCCAAGACATAGACAGATTAGTTAATATGGTTCTCTTCCTCCGACTCAGCCAGGCTGCCATCGTAACTCTATTAATGCAGCCTGGGTCCTCTTGCTCTGTATGTACTGAGCACATTGTACCCTCATCTTTTCAAACACAGTTATTGGCTCCTTAATGCGTACAGGTTGAGTTGCGGTAAGTCATCCGTCTGAAACAAGTTTAGAGATTGACCACAATTGCATTTCAGGTTCTCATAAAGATACCTCAATGCTAACCCAGTTTTTAAGGAGCTTCAAAATGAATACTAGAAGCCACTATATCCCTTATTCTGCACTGTCCACTGGTAGAATAGGACAAAGAGAAGAACAGGCCATTTTGTTTGAACAGAAGGGTGTCTCACCACCAGAGGAGAGAGATTTTTGTGTTTCACATGACAACTTGAGGCAGGTTGCAGTCTTTGTGATAAACACACGATCACGTGCTTGTCTTGTACTGTGTATGCATTAATACTTAGGTAGGGTGTAGTACTGTTTAAAAATAAAATACTCCTTAAAACAAAGTTACAATGCGGTACGTGAGCAACTGTGATACTGTAATATGAGGTTCTAGTTATAACAATCAATCCTTTTTTAAAATAAACTCTCCTAATTAACCAACCGTAACACAGGATATTCAATAGCATTTCTTTGCTATTCACTTGGTGAAATGAATAGGTCTCTCAAGTCCTCCGTGCACCCCCCAGAATCAGCAATATCCCACTTCTCAAAACTTTGGAAAGCCTGTAATATAATTACAGGAGTGTCACTGAATCAAAGAGAATTCTCACACTATCATCTTTCAAACAAGTTACCTATTCAGCACAAAAGGAGATTAAGATTTTTTCAAATCTGGCTTATTATCGCATTAGTCTAGTATATAACTGTGGTATATAACAAGTATATAACTCAAGGAATTGGAATGTGCTAACTTGTTAGTATAGCCTTAATATTTATAACTTCATTTAATAAACTTTAATGCCCACCTATATGTATACAAATTATTATCATCATCATCATCATCAGGTATCCTACGATTCATTGTTATCATGTCAAAGAATAATATTAATTATGCATCTCAGGTTTCTGCAACTTTAATAGGTCTTACCAAGTGGAATAATTGAGTTTGGAATGTGAAACAACGATTGTCCCTCCCCCCCAGCACTTGACATTCCACTGGAGGGCAGAGATTATTAATATTTGTTTTTAATTTCACAAAGTAATAACACAGTGTGCAGGAGTGACCCAGATTTTGACAAGAGAGTAGATCACCGACCATATTAATAGCAGAAGTGCCCTTATGTGACCTAAGAGTTCCTGTCATTGCGTTTTAATAAATAAGTGTTAAGCTGCTGTGTATAATTTAATTTATTCTGCTTTAAGCAAACAAGACCTGTGGAGGAACAGACCATTGGGCCTTTTGAGAACTGGAAGCTGTCAGAATGCCCATGATCCTCGGTTATCAATCAGGATTTTATGATGTCAGTAGGAAATGGTGTATTCTCTTTCTGAAGTGCTGGAGAGAGCTAAGGGCAGCCTGCTGTGAAGGCTTCAGTGTAATAACCCCAGTGCAGTACTGGTCAGTAAAAAGCCACAACTTTTTTATCTCACAGCGGTGTGATATCCAAGGCCCCAGAAAGCTTTAACATGGCTGGTTAAAGGCAGCTGGTCAAGAGTCTGGCAGTGACCTGCTGTACCATTGCCATCTGACTGTGGCCTAACCTCACTGACCAGTCTGTCTGCCCTGTCCTGGGGGGGGGGGGGAGGAATGAGGACGTGCTGTTAATGGTCTTGACAATGACCCAGTGCCCTTCGCTGGACAGCCGATGGGCTTGAATGGTATCCTCTCATTTGCAGATGCTTAGCAAATGCTGCATTTTGGGGGGCTTTGTTGTATCCAATATTGCACGCCACTAAGATCACGATGGCCCTACCTACACCTGTGCAGAAACTAGTGAGAAACTAAAAAATGTGACAGCCCACTCGGTGTAACTGTATCCGACTCATCTAACAGACAAGACAGCAGCGCCTTAGGCAGGTTGGTACCGAGGCGATTACAACTTACCCTCAGAAAAAAACAGTGCCGCCTTCTACTAACAGTTGATCTCGTGATGTCAGTAAGAAACTTGGGGACGTGTGTGCAGTTGCGCCGCTAACGTGAACACAGCACAAGTTGCAACAGCAGGTTAGTAACCCAGTAGGAGGTGTCACCGGAGTGCGTCGTGGTTTTCTGGAATCGATTCTGCCACGAGAAACATCGTGGAG